>NW_007730700.1:75625-127046 GCF_000696425.1 Galeopterus variegatus
GGGAATTAAGCATGCAAATCCCTTGCATATCCCTCCAGAAATCTACACCAAGAAAAGTATGTTATTTAGCATCTAGGCTGCTTAGTAATAATATTATTTACTCTGAACTAGTATGGAAAAAGTTTCCAATTTAAGTCTTAAAACATGAACATATATTTTAATTACAGAATTTTTTTTCTCATTTTTATCCCTGGGTGTTGTCAGCACTGCGCTCTCCCAAGTGAGCTAACAGGCCATCCCTATATAGGGATCCGAACCTGTGGCTGTGGTGTTATCAGCACCACACTCTCCCAAGTGAGCCACAGGCTGGCCCTGCAGAATTTGATGGTACAGTTTACCTGCTGCTGCCTGCAGTACATTTGAAGCACCCACCAACTCATCACAGTGTGCCCAGTTCAAACTTCACCTCCTGCAAAAGCTGTCTCTGATGACACTAATGAACTATATTTTCTCTGCCTTTTATAAACTCCTAAAGTAAATAGTTTAAGATAACAAGCAACAGCAGCTAGTATGCTCATAGTAGCAATAGCAATAATTAACATTTATGAGAATGTACTACATGTCAGATATTGCATTAAGTATGCATTATCTCATTTAATCGTTCTCACAATTTTATGGGCTATTTTTAAATAATAAAATATTTTTTTTATTTTTAAAATATAAAATCGTAGATTTAAAGGATATATATTAGGGAGATTATGAAACTTTCCAAGGTCACAGATCTGGTAAATAATAAAGCTGAAAAATAAAGGCTGTTATATTTAATTGCTATGGTATTATACAAAAACATGATCATTGGACTCAAATAAATTTGTGTTGGAATTTTTTTAGGCTCATATTCAAGCCTGTCTTAATCTTTTTAGGATAACATTCAAGGCCTTTCAAGTCACAAGAACACAAACACTTTTATTTATTATTTCCAAAGCATGGCTTTAGCACGTTCCAAACCCAATGTGCATTTATTTTCATATGCAGTTTTCTTTACTTGGAATGTTCTTCCCCACCCCACCCCCATACACCTGATGTTTACCTGATCCTCAAGATTCAACTCAATTTTATATTCACATAGAAACTTTCTTTGACCTCTTAAGATCAGGATGACCCATTTATCTGAAATAGACTTAAATCTGTCCACCTCCTTTGACCCTAGTTCAGGTTGTCATCAATTCTCACCTAGCCACTATAAAAACTCCTTAACTGATTTTACACTGTCTCCTCTCACTCTGATCTCTTACCTATTCTTTTCCCAAGGTGATGTTTTCAAACTCTGTCATCCATTCTGCACCTATATTCTAATGGCCTTTTGGATAAAGACCTATGTCATTAACTTAGGCCACACTATCCAGCTCCTGAATAACTCTCCGATCAGCTGTCCTAGGCATAACCCCTGACTCTTTGTGCTCACTCACACTGGCCTTCTGTCCTTGAATCTTCCCTGTCCTCGACTCTTCCCTGTCCTCTTCTCTATCTTTTACCCTAAGATGCTCCCCAGGCTGTTCCTTCTACCTGGAGTCACTCCACCTCTACCTAGTTTACTCTTGTGTAGTCTTCAAATTCAGAACTCTTTGTATATGAGGAAGAAGAGCCAGCAGACTCCAAGTCATAGCACATTTGGCCAAGTGCTAAAACCAATGGTAATATTGACATTTTTTTTTTCTAGCTTGATTTAGATTAGTCATCACTTTTAGTAAGCTTCCTGATATATAAGAGAGAGAGCTGAGAATTGACAGCTTTCTCCCTCCTTGGAGGGATTTTTAGACATAAGAGCTCTTACCATTTAGAGCACATTCCTTATTCTCTATGCATGAGCACCTGGGGCATGTTGTTTACAAAAATATCTACCATGTCATATGCTCTTCTTACCATGTGGCATTCCTCCCATTCAGTGGTGGGATCCATGAATCATTTCATTGATCATAAGCCAAGTTCTGTGACTGCCTTTGACCAATACAGTATGATGAAAGTGAAAGTGACACTCTGCAAAGCTAAGCCTCTATTTATTAGCTGCAAAACATGCCTTAGCCATGAGTAAAAAGCATATACCTGACCCTTGCTCTTTGGGATGCTCATTGGAACCCAATTGCCATTGCTTTGAACAGGTCCACAAAAAGGTTATATGGAGAAGCCGCAAGTAGGTTCCAGCTTTCAGTATCCTAAGGTCCCTGCTAGCAGCCAGTATCAGCAACCAGATTTACAGGTAAGGGTACTGCCAAATGATTCCAGTCTCCATCCATTGAGTGACCCCACCAAAACAATGGGGTAGAGGTAAGTCAGTCCCACTGAGCCCTGCCTATATGTGTGAGCATCATAAAATGGTGGTTTTGAATCAATCATTTTTGAACAGCTTTGTTATGTGGCAATAGTAACTGGAACAACATCCTAGTTTTAATGGTGATCCCTGAATTTACTGCCCTCTTTTAAACAGGTCAAAGCCATACGATTTCCAAGGAACACACCATTGGCCCAAAGGCTGATAGTAGTGATTTCAGTAAAAAAAGGTAATTCTAGAAAATTTCCTCTTCCAATATCATGTTCTCCTTTAATATTTTTATTTTCCTCATCCGTGCAGGTTTTTCTATGTAGCTGTTATGTTAATAGCCACCTAGCGGGCCCATGTTGGGGTCCAGGGTAAAGAGGCATGGATTTGATAACTTATGGCAACTTGGCTTTAGGGAGGAAAGCTAATTCCCCCTAGGATTTTTCTTTTCCTTGCACTTCATTTACCATAAAAATGGCTTATCTTTAAACCCAGCTCTTTGTGAGTCAAGTAACTGCAGATAACTTGCAGAATTATGAGCCAATACTCAAGCTAGGATTAGAAAGTTTGTCTAGACTGTCATTTCTTATATAAACTCCTCTGAAACCTGTGCCTGAGATGGGCAGATGGACTTCGCCTGGTCAAGAGTTAAGGGAGTCCGTTCTCTGACTTTCTTCCTGAAAACACGTGTAAGACTACCCTGTTTCTTTTCTTTGCTTTTGCACACAGCCACCACCCTGGTTTAACTCATATTTATGCTTTCTATCTAGTATATTGTAAACAAGCAAACGGAAAACCAGACAGGTTCCAATCTCTACCCACCTCATTCCACTCTGCCATATGTTGGAATTTAAAGCTCTATAACAAAACAATTAAAAGCAGAGGAGTAAGAATGACTGAGGTACAATCCTGGTTTTGCTCCTTATGAAGTAGATAAATCAAATTTCATAACCACACAGAGCCTAATCTTCATCATTTATAATATAGGGTTAAAAATAATGTCAACCAGGCCAGCCCGGTGGCGCACTGGAGAGTGCGCTGCTTGGGAGTGTGGCGGCGCTCCCGCCAAGGGTTCGGATCCCATGTGGAGACTGGTTCCTGCTCACTGGCTGAGCGTGGTGCGGGCGCAACACCGAGGGTTGCGATTCCGTTGCCGGTCCCCGGTACGGGTGCGACACCGAGGGTTGCGATCCCGTTACCGGTCAGTAAAAAAGACAAAAAGGGAAAAAAATAATAATAATGTCAACCTATGGGGTTGTTTGGAGGATTAGATAAACTTAACATATGTAAATCACTTAGAATATTGTCTGACATGCAGTAAGAGAGGACTAGCTATATAGTAAAACCTAGGATGTATGGAAGTCAAGCCATAAGAATATAAGAGGATCATATGTAAAATATCAATAATTTGATCAATATATATGAAACACCTGCTCTGATCCAAGAACTGCACTAGGGATATAAAATTAATTATGTAATTTTTCTATTCATTAAGGTTCAGTAATTTCAATCTTAAGACAGTCAATGGTGGAAATGAAGGAGAAGTTACAGGGGAAGGTAGTTTTAGATTTGAACATTGATTTGAGGTCTCATTGATTCATCTATATAGAATTGTGAAGAATTGAAAATTCCCTATTATTGATTGCCTGCTATGGTTTCACCACTTATTTTCACTGTAGCTAAATAATTTTTTAACTATTAAATAAAAATTTCATTAGTTAAAGCAATTATATTGTTCTGTGCTTGATTCTTGTCTTGCTGTACAAACGAGATAAAAAATGCCTTGAGGCAGGATTATTTCTTTGTTGCATCTGTCATAAAACTTTATATTTTGTAAATACCTGTGTCAAGAAAAGTTAGCCAAAGCTTAGAAATAAGGCAGAAGAGAAAATCCTTTCTTCTTTCAGTACTATACTGGCATTGTTTAACAGGCTCACCCAGAGATTATTTAATTCTCTAGGAGAATGAACTTGTATTTAACTTTGCTTTTTAGTATTCAATTAAATTCCAAACATTTCGAAGTTACATATTTACTTGTAGGTCCTGTAAGAATAGAAAAAAATAACCCCAAAGATTATTACCTCGTAGGATATTAACCAATTTTGTATTTAATCTAGTAATTTTATTTCTAACATTTATTTTTTAAAATGCCTATAATACGCAGTTCGTCAAATGCTATTGGAACCAGCTTTATCATCTCCCGGATTCCCTCATTAGTAAGTTAGGAAATCTTTGACATATATTCATTCTATATTTGTTTTGGGGTCATGTTTTCAACCTTTGAAAATTATATTCTGAATCTTTTTAGCTTCATGTAAATCAAAAGTTGGGGAGTTAGTGGGGATTATTGAAAATAGCCATATATTTATGGCTATAAATTTCTCTCTAAACACATTTTTAGCTACATCTCATTATATTTAAGTTGTAGAATTTTCATTAACATTCAGATATAAATATACTCAACTTTTTAGTTTGATTTATTCAATAAAACAAAGGGTTGAAAAGTTATATTTCTTAATTTCACAAAATACAGTAATTCTCTAATTCTCTAATTCTCTCTCTCTTTTTTAATTGATTTCTAACTGAGTGCATTGTGGTCAAAGAATGAATTCTGCCTGATCCCAATTATTTTAATTTTGATGAGACTGGCTTTATGGCTCAGCATATGTTTTAATTTTAGAAATATTTCATGTATACATAAGAATGTAAACTCTGCAGTTGTAGACCATGAATTTAAATTCTATTACATTTTAAACTCAAAAGTAATTATTATTTTATTAGTCCATTTTCTGTTGCTTATAACAGAGTACCTAAAACTGTGTAATTTATAAAGATATAAAATTCATTTCTTACACTTTTTCAGTCTGGGAAGTCTACAGTCCAGGAAACACATCTGGTGAGGGCTTTTTTCATAGTGGTGACTCTTTACAGGGTCCTGTGGTGATGCAGGCAGTCACGTGGTGAGAATAACAAGAACAAGAACTCTTTGATGTGCTCACTTGCTCTCCTTACAAAGCCTTGAGTGCCTCTCCTGTAACAACCCACTAAGTCATTAACCCATGGACTCCATGAACGGATTAATCCATTCACAAGGGCACAGTCCTCATGATCCCATCACCTCTGAAAGACCCCATCTTTCAAATACCATTACTGGATTTCCCACCCTCTTATCACTGTTACAATGGAGGTCACGCTTTAATGAGTTTTGTGCGAATGTTCAGTCCACAACGTTATTGCTGTTTTATGCTGTAAATATTTAGTACAAGTTACGAGATTCCTTGCTCTTCTTGCAGTTCCAGCCTGCTACTTGAGATGACTTTTCTTCTGCTTAAAAAGTACCCTCTAGTGTTTTGTTGAGTGTAATTATGAGAACTATCTTTTGTTTTTGTTTTTTAGGTTTTTTCACACGTTTTGATTTTCTTTAAGAATTTCTGGAAGAATAAGTATTTCTGGATTTAGAACTCTAGGTTGAAAGTTACTTCTTTCAGGGCTTTAATTATGTTTCATTATATTTTGCCTACTTTTATTTTATTAAATTATGTTGCCAGTTTAATTGATGCCATTTGGAAAGTCTTTTCATTATATATTTTTTTCCCATTGATTTTTGTATTTTCTCTTTGTTTTTACTTTTTGGTAATTAAAATCTGATGCACATAGGTATGGATTTTTATCGTGGTTAGGATTTTTACAGCATCTTCTGTGTGTGGCTTGCTGTATTTCATCAGTTTTGGGAATTATTAGCTGTTATATCCTTAAATATTACTTTTGCCTCATTCTCTCCTTTTCTCTGGGGCTCCAATTACTAATAAGTAAGGCTTTTTGCTGCATTTTCTACCCATTTTGTAGTATACTTTTAATCTTTTCTTCTCTTTCTTCTCTATTTTAGATATTATCTTCTAGTTCACTAATTATTTTCTTCAGCTGTGTCTAATCTGTTGTTATACACATTCTCTGGGTTTGTTTTTAGTTGTTGCATATTTGGTTCTAGGTTTTCAATTTTTTGTTAAGTTTCTAGTTCTCCGAAAAAAAATTCTCCATCTTTATCATGGTAGAAACAGACATTTTAAAGGCCATGACTTAAAACTACAATATCTAGAGGCTTTGAAGATTTTTTTTAATAGTTTTTATTTTAGGTTTTTCTCTATATAAAAAAGTTACATTTTATTTTTAAATCTTCAAATAAGTCTTGTTATTGTTTATTATATGCTGAGATGGCATGAGGAAAGGCATTTACAATCCTGAACTGGCCAGCCATTAAAAAAAAAAAAAAAAAAAAAAAGCATGTACAGATATATTTGAAACCTAAAATGATGTCTCTTCTTCCAACGATAGTTTACTTTGCTCCTATTGGGCACCAGAAGGCACTAGAAATCCAGAACATCTTTGTCCAATTTGGGGAGATGAGGTATATGAAGCTGGTCTTTGGAGAGGCCTTTCTAATTTGGGGGTTCACCGTCATTTCTCTAATGCTGCTTTTTTGGAGGGTCCCATTCCAAACCAGTGGTCATCACAACTTTCTTACAGTGAAGTGGATATCAGTATTTACATCCCTAGCAACTCCAAGATACCAAAATGCTCCCCTACTTCTCAACTTCCAGCTGCACATTTGACAAATTCACCCATAAGAAAAGCAGCTGCAAATATTGGAATAAAATTCCTAAGCCACCTCCATTTTCCCCTAATACCAGGTTGGAATTTCTCATGATTTGGTTAGCCTCTGGTGCTTTGTACACACACACATACACACACACACACCCTCTATTTTATATATACATATGTTTTGTCCAGAATTTCTAGCTGCAGTCATTTGAAATACTGGGCCAAATTACATAGTATGCAGTCACGAGAAAGGAAAATCTCCTCTTCCCACTTTCCCATATAGCTCTTACCTGATAAACTAAACTCGAAAAGTCAGAAACTCAATACTAAAGTCCGTAAGCATTTAAAGTAAACATCACAAAGTGTACCCACTCATTTATTTAATTCATATTAAGTTAACCCACGGCTGTGATTCAAAGTTTATATACTCTAATATTACACACATCCGGAACAAATCTTTTAGTCTGTTTTTCTAGTCTATGAAACATTACAGCAACACCTTAGATACGGGTGGGAATGAGAAGTAGAGTGTCTTTGCTGGAGTTAAACATATGAACAACAGCTGAAGTAGTAGTTATCGAGGAAGAGTTAGTTAAAACAAAGTAGCAAGAAGAAACAGTCCCTCTTACTCCAGTACCATTAACGAGCAGTAATGCATACTGATGATGGTGGCTCTGTGCCCTGCATAAAAACACCAAATGTTACTTAATGAGATCTACCTTAACAAGATAGTGACGTTTGTGATGCATTTTTGAATAAATTTTATTATTAATTTCTATGCTTAGATTGGCAAATTTCCATTGTATTCTATATGAGCATCTCCTTTTATGATTGCCACTGAAAAAAATTTCCTTTTCCCTGCCAAGGTATTCTTACATTGCAAATATTAATTAATCCTTTGTTGTTGTCATGGTAGTGTAAAAATATCATGAACTGAAAAACAGAAAACCTACTTGAAATTGTTTTCCTGCTATCCATGCAAATTTTTTAGACTTTCTGAACCACACTATTATTATCTACTTGTACTTGGCTTCTTTCGATGCTACATTTTTGACTCTATAATGGCTATTTATCATTCTCATTCAATTGTCTTAGCCTTTTTTTTTTCCAGTTCAATTTATATATCTAACCAATGCTTCCTTTTTCATTTCAATTGCTACTATTCTTGGCCTACAACCCTGACACCCATGATCCTGCTCCCTATTAAAACTGAAACTATTATTATCGCATTCCTGGGAAATTACACTAGCTTCCACTCTGGATTCTCTGGTTCGTCTTAGCCTCTATCTATTTCACACCAGTTTGTGTACCTTTTGCTGTTACTCCTGTCAAGAAGTTTCCCTTACTTATAGCATAAAATTAAAATCTATAAATTGGCATTAACTTCCTTCTAAGGTACATTGTCCCTCTCCATATTTTCCCAATGTTTCTTAAGCAAACCTCTGCTCTAACCCTTCACAGAAATCCAGATGCTCTTACTTTTTATAAAAATATTCTCTGTTACCACATTCTGTAAATTGAAATCCTTCCATTGCTTAAGGGATCATTTCTAAATATCCCAGGAAGTCTTCACATTGATGAGGAACTCCATCCAATAAAGCTATTTCAATCTCTTACACTCTTAACAACAGCGGCTTGCTCTTCTCCAAGCACCACATTGTTGACCTATAGGGAAGAACTGCATCCAGTATCATCTTGGACACACAACTCTGGTGGTGGGTTTTGAGAGCTGGCATAAGACAAAACAAGGCTAACCTTTATTTTCTGGTCCAACAGCTCTCAACTATAGATTACAACAATCTAGTTTTTATTTAAACAATGCACTTTACGTGATGGAAAGATGCTGTTATCCCATTGTTATATGAAAAAACTGAGCTTCAGAGAGGTTATATGGTTCGCCAAAGATTTCACAGCTGGTAAAGCACAGTCAGTGCTTGAACACAGATCTCCTGTCATTAAGTTCAGGGCTTTTATGGTAACCTGTCTACATATGTATCAAAGAACTTGCCATTTTGTATGGAAACAATCCTTTTTGTTGTTGTTTTGGAAGCTGACAGGTTCAGGGATCTACACTTGTGACCTTGTGTTACAGGGCTGCTCTCTAACCAATTGAGCTAACTGTCCGGTCCTGGAAACAATCTCTGAGGTCAGGAATTATGCCTGAATCATTATATGTCAGAACTTATCCTGCCATCAGCAAACATTTCCAGTTGTTTTCCATTAGAAACCTGTGTCTTATACTGATGCTTCTTCTTCCCTGAGACCTAATGCCTTTCCTTAAATGATCAGAGTTTTAAACCTGAACCCAGGATGTCACTTTTTTCAAACATCTCATTACCTTCTCCCTTCCAGCTCCTTTGTCTTATACTGATGCTTCTTCTTCCCTGAGACCTAATGCCTTTCCTTAAATGATCAGAATTTTAAACCTGAACCCAGGATGTCACTTTTTTCAAACATCTCATTACCTTCTCCCTTCCAGCCTCAGCTCACCTGTGGATTTCATTTTTGAGAGAGCTGATATTAGCTAGTTATGTTGGAAAGGAACTGAACTTCAATCACATAAAAGTATTAATCGCTGATTAAGCTTACAGTGTTTCACTTTTCAGGGAAATTTCCAATTTAACAGAGACAATCCTATAACCTGAAGGAACCAATTTCTAATGGAGTGATACCAGCTAATTTGGTAAAGAGAGAGGGGAGATGTTTATGAGTGAGAATTCTTTTAAACCACATTCATAGTGATTGCCTATTTGGCCTCAATCTAAAGTCAGACATGGTGCAATGTTAACATTTTCTTCTCTCTTTTATAACAATTGTACCCATATTGTGCACAAAGATAAAGCAGTTAAAATTTTAAAAGCTTGTATAATGAGACTGACTAGTTTTATTTTTACATGGTTTAGAACATTCTTGCATAATGTCATTTTAGCAGAAGCAGTATGTAAATCTCCAGTAACCCAACATGTGCAAAGAAGGAATATCTTCTTCTTTCTCAACTCTGCCTGAAACCAAAACATCTTTTTATTTTATTTTATTATCTTTTCTTAAAATGTATATCTGTTTGCAATGGTTGCATGTATATTTGTGCGAAGGTGTAGGTAGAGAATGTTCACACCTTAAGGAAAGCTTATCAATTACTTACACCTCAATACAAATGATTTTGTTAGATCTTTTCATTACAGCAAGGTTTAAGGAAGCAGTTACAAAGCACTATAAGAGGCAGAGGGAAGTGGTTTGATGGAATAGAATAAAGAATTTAGGAAGGAAGATAAAATTTGAAATGCTAGAAGAGAATCTTTGCTTTGCCTTGAGCTGGCAAAATTTCAGCACTTGTAATACAAAATGGTGCCATGAAATCAAGAGGGTGACCCAGACAAATCTTCTTGTCAAATGGTATGCTTTTCCTGTTCAATACATCATCTCTGGTTCTTTATTTTTTCTCAAATAAATTCTCTTGGAGAAAACACACATTCTAGAAAATAAAATGTTCAAGCTACAAAATGACATCTCAATTACTTGCCCATTCAATCATTCTTACAAGTAAAACAAAATTGATCAATAATGTTTGCTGTAGTGTGCCCCATTAAGCAGCTTTTCTTCCTGCTGTATCTCCATAAAGCTTTCTATTCCCAGAAGGGCAAGGATTGAAAGAATAACAATAAATATATATCATGCACAGGAACAGAATATGGCGTGTTATGTCTGTTTATGCTAATTCTAATTTATCCCCTCCAAAGTGAATAAAACGAAATTCTGAAAGCATCCTCTTCTCATTCATGAACTTGCTTCCCACTCTAGAAGTTGTCTTTCCTGAGATGCATGTGGAGGAAACCACAGTTATTGTCTTGATATCCCAGATGTTCAACATGCTCTTGGTTTCTATGGACTTATTATATTAATTTTGACAAGTCATTTTTATTCTTTCTTAATCTGTATAATTTACAGTTTTCTCTTTTCTCACTCTTCCAACTGTAATACACTTTGCAGCAGTTTTAGCCATGGTTTTGCATACATATTAGGAAGTGAATCTAAACTTGGTAGGTAATTAAAAATAATTTTCTTCTTTCATCCTTTCCCTTCTCCCTTTCCTTTGTCATTCTTATCCAAATATGTTCTCCAATACAATTGTAAATAGACTACAATAATTGCAAAAGATAATCTTGTAATTAATTCTTATAACTATAGGGAATAAGAAGAGAGAATAATACGATCTATGAGACATTCATTCTTATTTCATCATTACTTTTCAGATCTTTCTTTCACTCTCTTTCTCATTGCCCTTTCCTCTCTCTTGTTGGGGACTACAAGCTTCTTAAGTCACTAATTCTAGTGCCAGGCATGTAGTATGTGTTCAAGAAATAAGGAATCAAGTAATGAACTATATACTATCACACCTCATCTTCCCCTTTGCCATTGTTGTCTAATCCTTGTTAACCTCTTTTTACCCCTTATAAATTTTACAAGCTCTGTGATAACATTATATTCAATGTGATTCATAGATACCAATACCTACAGTATGACAAGTACTGAGGTTACAGCAATTAACAGCACTATTAGAATATTTTTATCTCGATGCTTTCCAGTGAGAAAAGAGAGGAAATTAACAAAATTAACAAGTAAAATATACAGTATGTAAGTTGGATATAAATGTAAAGGAGAAAGGCAGGGAAGTTGGATAGAGAGGATAATGGGGGGTACAGTGAAACCCGAGGCCTGTGGCATGAGTCTGCCTGGGACATCTAAGGAAAACCAAAAGGTCAATTATCGCTGGAGTGCAGTCAGAGAAGGAGAGTTTACCCTGCGAGATGATCATGACTTTACGATCCTCTCAGTGACAAAGTCTCTGAGCCCACTCAGACTGCTATAACAAAACACCATAGAATGTCCTAAAGGCAGAGATTTACTTTCTCACCATTCTGGAGGTTGGGAAATCTAAAATCAAGGTGCTGGTAGATGAGGATTTTGGTGAAGGCTCCCTTCCTGGTTTGCAGATGACTGTCTTCTCTCTGTGTCCTCCCACAGTATAGAGAGATTGAGAGAGAGCTCAACTGGTGTTTGTTCTTATAAAGCCATCACTCTTTGACCTCATTTAACCTTAATAAGCCTTTCTTCAAATGTAGTCACATTGGGAGTTGGGGCTTCAACATAGGAATTTTGCAGAGACACAATTTAGTCCACAACAAAGCCCAAAGGAGGAATGAAAGGCCATTCTGACAGACTCTAGAGCACTATCCCCATGGACTTTGTGCATGGGGCAAATAAGTACTAAATGGCTCCTGATGCTCCAAACACCAGGAAGCTAAAGGACACTATGTGTCTAGCCTCAGTGATTTGGAAGGAGCTATTTGTACACATGCATATTCACTAATGAATTTGCTACTCTCTGTTACTTACTAAAATATCTGTAGTGCCCTATCTAGTATTCACTGAAGTATTTTGTTTCTTATAAGGGTGCCTTGATTCTCCCTGCTAAAGTGAATGTGGTGGAGAAAAAGTAACAAATTTTTCTCACCCAATCACAAGGGTCACAGTTGACACCCATATAAGAAAAGGCAGATTAACAAGAGAAAAAAATAACAAATTTATATAACGAAAATTTTACATGACATGAGAGCCTTCAGAAATGACACAGATACCCATAGAAAACTGTATAATTTTATGTTTATGATCAATAAAAAGTGGACAGTCATGTAGAAATATGATTGGACAAAAAGGATATAATCTAATGGTAATAATGTGGTGGGGAGAGGAACCCAGCAAAGCCTGTCTGTGCAGATCATTCCTGGCTCTGGAAATAGGACAGGAACCCTCTTGGAATGAGGGTCTTATGACCTACTTTCAAAAGAGGTAGGTCAGAGAATTCTTTTATGGCCCAGTCTCACACAGAAAGTCAGGGGAAGGTGAAAGTGACCTTCCTTCTGCAGTTTTCTCAACTGCCAACATGCTATAATTGAGGGTATCATGTTCCGAGCCCTGACATGCACAATCCTTAAGAACTATATTTTGTATTTTTCCTAACAACCACAATGCCCAGGCCAAGGCTGAGTTTCCCATTAAAAGTCAACTAGTACCTTCATTACAGGGATGCTTCACTTTTTCTTTCTTCCCTATGAAAGATTTCATAACCAAGATTTAACAAAATATTCAAAAAATATAATTAGAGCCGTAAATGTGTTTTTAATCTCATATATGCATATTCATGTGTGTATTTGTGTGTACATATAACATAACAACAGCTATGACAGAAGCGAATATTTATATGTAAGATGATTTTGCTGCCCAAGATATTATAGCGAATGTTCCAAAATTGTGTTTTCCCGAGGATAAGTTTGGATAAATAAAAATGCTCCATGAATATTCAGCTGTGCTTTTGGATTGAGATTTCTACTGTTCTGAATAAATTCCAAGAGCATTTCTACATTTAAGGTTCTATTACATCTTAAAAAGCTAGCTCACCATAGAGAAGAGAGTTTTATTTGCTGATTCTTTTAAGGTAGGCTTGTGAATTCAGTCAAAGATATCAGCTGGAATAAAATAGTGCCATAGACATGTTTTATGTCTTTGAGTATTTCTACATAGTTAATTTTTTCATTTTTGAAATATGAAGGAATCATTTTATTTTTTTTAGCAATCAATCAGATATGGCTTGAGCTCTAAATATATTTTATAATATGGAAAGTGCACATCATTTGTCAGATTTCCAAATCTGAATTATTTTTGGAAAACCCAATATTGGATCTACCAAACTGATTCCCAAAAGAAAATTGTAATGAGTGTTGTCTCATTAACACAGAGAATAGTGCTAGAGATCATTTAACTAGAAAGCAGGAAATATATTTGTTTTCTATCCCTATCATGATCCAGATGAGTGATTTTGGGCAAGTCTTTTCTCTCTTCCATTGAAATGTTTATCTGGAAAAAAATGAAAAATAATATTCAACTAATGATTTTGGGGGAATGATTCAATAAAATAATGTAATTATGAAATAACAGTGAGCTAAAAAACACTTTTCAAATTTAAGGTAGTTTTAAAACCTTCTAAAGCAGGATTCTCACCTCCAATATCTTTGAAAAAGTCCACCATCTTACCATTGAGAAGGGAGACAATTTAAATTTATGATTTAAATACAGATTCTGAAAATGAAAGGTTGTACATATGAGAATATTATTTTAAAACCTTCTAAAGCAGGATTCTCACCTCCAATATCTTTGAAAAAGTCCACCATCTTACCATTGAGAAGGGAGACCATTTAAATTTATGATTTAAATACAGATTCTGAAAATGAAAGGTTGTACATATGAGAATATTAAAGGTTCAAGTCGCTCTTTCTCTCTTTCAAAACTGACTACTAGTGGAAGAAGTCATCATGCATCAAAAAATTCTACCTGAATGTTTTTGGATTTGGGTGGCTTTTTTTTGTTTTTTTGTTTTTTTAACTTTCTGACTTCCCTTGAGCACTAGAAATAGGACTGGACAGACACCTGGAATTACCCATTATCATGGGTATAATTTGGCATCTCTCAAGATGGTCCGTATTTAACACATCCCTGGATGGCAGAAGTTATATGCCTTCGTAGCCTAGCTTGTGCATTCTGGATGGCATTTCTGAGAACAGATTTTTTTCGACAATAAACGTGCCAAAGGCTTGACATGAAAAGTACTTATGCCTAATGTCTGTCATTCTTTCTTTGCCAGTTCATCTTTCTTGGGCTGGCCCTCTGCCACACTGGCACCTGAAATGCAGCAAACAGTGTCACTGGATGCTGAAGGTGTGACCGCTAGTTGCCGTTTTCTTCCAAGCAATTACCATATGGTGTGCAATTCAGCTCTATATCTCCTTATTCAATGAGAGAATGATAACAATGACAATATTGCCATTTAATAACTTAATTTAGCTTTATGGCTTATTTTATTCCCATATTTTTGTGCCTTTGAATAAATTGATATAGGGGAACCTTTGGCAACCATTAAAGTTTAGATACCTCTCCAGAGTGGGAGGCTATAAATAAAACAATTCTAAGACAGACTGGATGAAGAAATGAAGGAGATTAGCATATTGAAACAGGACTAGGGAGAAACTTAAGAAAAATAAATTACCAATTGAAGAATGGTTTTATACAAAGTAGGCCCTATGTCCATGCTTCTGTTTTTCAATGTCATTCCCGAGAAACATTCTGCAATATGTCTGCAGAATAAAATGGAGAAATACCTTCTGGAAGTGCTCTCATAAATATTCCTTGGGCTTTCTACCAAACCTCAGATTCAAGATATACCACCTGTCAATTTGATGAAAGTGGACCACACCTTTCACAAAATTGCAAACTCAGAGGATTGAATCAAGTCTTAGATGTTATTTAAAGCATATTTAGCCAATAAGCATTTACTGAACACCAGTGCATTGAAGATTCAGTGGTTCTCTAGGTTTTAGTCCCTGCAAGCAAGAACTGTGTATCATCATGATGGAAACTGAAAATTAAAGCTTATGATCTAGCATGAGAAAGCCTGTGCGAGACTGTAGAGTAAGTGTAGCTATCTTGACCCTTCATGGAGAAGATGATCATTGTGCTCCAATTTATACTGAATATTATAATTAATCACATAAAAGAGGAGATAGCCTTCTCTTGTCAGAAAACATGCACATAGTTATGGAGGTTCGGCCTTCACTACATATCCAGGGAACTAAGAAACTTAGATGGCATAAAATGTGTTATTTGTCTTTATATATTTCATCCCTTTTCATTTTTAAAATAACCTTATAAATGAGAAGCACGGGCATTCTTCCACCATTTTATAGAAGAGAACATAGTATTTTGGGAAGCTAAGTTACCTGCCTAACTTAAATTGTAATGAAGACAAAGACCTGGTTCTAGAAGTGTAGCTCTCAGATTTTTATTTAGTACCCTGTGTAATGCACTACCTCGTACTAATTCATATTCCATGAGGAAGATGGACTATGGTAAAGTGATGCAGGATGATTAATTCATAAAATGGAAAGAGACTTTTGAGAAGACTAGAGAAGAATGTGCTGCCACTTTTCTTATTACAATCTGGGAGAATTTCTTCCTTGCCCCACAGCCACTATTTATTTATACTTTCTATTTGCTTCATAAATTTAATCCCAGTGAAGCCCTTCTTGTATTTAAGCACTAATAAGTAATACTACAGTCTTCTCTACCAAATGATGCAAATATTACATTCAATACAATTTTGCAAACTATTACTGGATAACTTCTATGTATAAAATATTTTGGAGTTACTAAAGAAAGTTTGAGGGAAGGTTAAGACATGAACATGCAACTATCCCTTCTTGTGGAAGTTGACAATCTAGGAAGGAATTCTGACTCACAAAGAGCTCTAAGTGAAAACGGAAGAGGTAAAAATAGCATAAAGGTAACCTGGGAATTTGTGGAAAGGCAATTCTAAATTCACTGTGATGATACGTGGTGGATTTCTTGAAGGAGGGAGAATTTGAACTGAAAGCTAATAGAAAACCATGATTTCAATAGATGTTATGAAGTTAGAGTAGTTGCAGAGAGAGGACACAACATGAAGACAGGCAAGGGATCAAGAAAGCCTAAAACATATTTTATAAACAGAGTAATTAACTAAGACTGTTGATATGGTGAAAGAACCAGCTGGAAAACTTAAAAACTATAGAGATGTTTATGTTCCAGATAATTACTAGGAATTAAAACCTGCAGTTATATTAGAATTTACTTATTTTCCTCCAGAATATATAGACTTACTTGTGTGTATGTATAGGTAAACCTGTGACATAATTACATATACATATATATGTCATACATGTAAAACATTGAAATAATTATAATTTCAATTCCATCATTTATAGATAGGAAAACTGATATCTGCAAAATTAAAGGGCTTGTACAAAGTCATGCAGATAGTTAGCAATAAAAGCAGGCTATAAACCAAGAGTGAATTATCCAGCCTCTAGGAAAGCATTGTGCACAGGAAAAAATCCTTAAAGTGGCATAGATGCTCTTCCCAATCTCAATTTCTTAGTTTACATTTCTGGACTCATCTCCCTGAACATACTCCACCCTCTCCTCATCTTGAACTCTCACTGTTCCTGAGCTTCCTATTTTTCCAATCTTCAAGCCATGGAAAATGTTCGTCCTTCTTCCAGGATATTCTACCTTTGTATGGACACTCATGTATATTCACTCACTTCTGTGAAGGAAACAACCTGCATGTAAAGAGAGCCCTGACCCCAACTGCCTGGGACGGGATGGGGATGGGGCAGGCGGACCTAGAACTGGGTGATACCTGAATATTACCGTGAGATTTATTTATTTATGTAGTTATAATTCGTAACCTGCTTACATCCAGAAAGGATTTGAGTCGGCTAGCTAAAAGTTAAAATACTTGGAAAAATCCTATTTTGAAGTTCTTTGATGTGAAAATTATACTGCACAAGTTGGCGCACTGAGAGCTCCTCGTCTGATTTCTGCCTCCATGTCTGATCCATTTTGGCAGTGCATTTGCTTGATGATTTTTTTTTTTTTTAAGAAAATTTAACTGAACAACTCACACTCTCAGAAAGGCTTTGATTTTACTTTGGTTTGTGCTCAGGGCAAGGATTTTGGCTCTGTTTTTCTCATCCACAATCGTGAATTCTCTTTAAATAAAATGTAAGAGGAAATCAATGTCCAGTGTCTTGGCTGAAAAATAAATGAAAACAAACACTAATAAGCATCCAGGTTTCTGTAACTAAACTTGATCAAAGGACTAAATGTGAGTAACCTAGGGGAGTCTATTTCTCTCCATTAGGAAATGCCCAAAGGCTTGTAATTACAGACCTGAGATCCTCTTCCTCTCTATTGCTGGCCCTAAGGTTTTGTGCATGAGGAAGTTTTCCTATTAGTGTTTCTCTGCTATTGGTCATTTTGTGATGCCTTAAAGCCCTCCCTTCACACTACTCCCTCTCTCCCTCCATTCTTACTCCTGGATTTGGGTTAAGGTTGTTGAAGCGCCCTCTTGATGTAACATATTGTTCCAGGGATGGGACTTCCATTGCCTTATAATGAAGCAAATTGAAACATGGATCAATTTTTATACTAAATTTCTGTAACAATTCAGTTATTTAACTTAAAATGCTCTTTTCGTGGAGTCTTGGGTAAGAAGCATGGTTTTCAGGTGCATCTAAAAGCTGCAATAATAAGTAATCTGTGGCTATTGTATTTAAAAAGAAAAACATCAGATGAGAAGGAGAGCTTTAGAATAATTCTCTCCTGACACACCCACAAGTAAAGGAAAAATAACCAACCACAGTCAAAAAATTAAAGAGCAGTTTGGAATGTTAGAACTTGTCAAAGGAAGAGGTGAGGACTAAATAAAATATCCAAGAGAAAGAGATTATACCAGGAGAAGAGAGAACAGATGATAGAAAGGAACCGTGAAAGAATCACTTGAACCTGAACTTCAATTAAAATAATAAATCCTGCTAATGAGTCTTTGGTTATTGATTTCAATAGGATATAATCTCTGAGTTTCTGCCTAATCCAATTATGCATTCTGCCCTTCTCTGAGACAAGCATCAGGTTTTAATTTACTTCCAAATATCCAGGCCAAACTACCAAATATTTGCCTTCACCAAATAGAACTTATGCTTCTAAATGTTCATTCATTCCACATTTTTTTCCATATAGGGCTGTTTATTCACAGCTTTTACTCCAACTTATAAAGAGAGTTCTGGAAGAACAAATGAAAAATGCAGAGAAAATCTCAGTTAGTTTAGATTAGAAAGAATAGGGAGAAGAGAAAGCTAACTTGGACTAAATTTAAACAGAAGAAAGATATTTACAGGGTGCAGATTGTGAGAAAGTGTAAACAGAAAGGTGAAAAGGGTCTTTGGGGCATTTGTCATGTGTCAAGAATTTAACTCCCCCTTTGATAGGCCTGTAAGAGATTTCAACAAAGATTTACATTGTATTTCAGTATGACTTGTGTTTTACTACTACATCACTACATAGGTCTAATAACATTGAGCAGGAGAAACACAGTGCCTGCCCTCATGAAATCTGAGGTATAAATGATAATGACCAAACTCACCACAGTAATAAAAATGTGTCATTAAAGTTTTCAGAATTTTACTTTCATTATCTCATTTAATAATTTCTGCAACTTCTCTCATTATCATCTGGGTTATTCTTTAAGGCTTTGCCAATCTGAGGGAAACATTCACAGAACTGAGTTAGGAAGTATGAGTCTTCCCCGTACCAACAAAGTTTTCCCTGTATCTTATCCATTCTCCATGGAGACAGAAAGATTTGAAAATTTGAAGACAGATCATCCTGATTTTAACTTTCAAATTCTTATCTCTACTTCCAGGCTTAAAACACCCATTTTAGTCCATGATATTAGTTATCACTTCCTTTGTTCACAGCTCTTAAGTAAATTAACATTGGGAAACCAGCAATACATAAAAAAAAACTCAAAAATTACTCTCTCGTCACATAGCATGGACTTTACAAACTCTATATTTGATTGTCACGTTAGCTGTGCCCTGATTCTCAACAATCATAGATTCAACCAGATGGCATATGCTTCATAACTTTTGCTAATTGATAATAATAACTATGATCAGGCCCAAACACTTACTATATGCCAACTCCTGTTATGAATATTTTTAACATATTAACTCATTAAATCCTCCCAGTAACCCTAGGAAAGGTGCAGCCACTTTTCAGATAAGGAAACTAAGGCAAAGAGAGACTAATGAATTTGCATGTGGTCTTACTGCTAATGGCAGAGCCAGGATTCCTACCCAGGCTTTGTGGCTCATGATTAATTTTTATGACTAAATCCACTCCCTTATTAATGCATCTGTTGAGTGTAGGGCCATCACCACTTCTATTGTAAGAGGACATACAGTCAGTTGGATTGATACATGCTAATGTGTTTAAAAAGAAACTTGATTATGGCCAGTCCACTTTTCCCAAGCAGCCACTTCTCCCCTCTTTATATTTTAACAATGGCCTCTCAGAGACCATTTATCTTAGTTTCAGAGTTGGTGAGAGAACCTTCATGGAATTTCCTCATTTGAATCCTCCTCAAAAGCAGCTAGTAGGGTGGATACCAGATACCCTTTTTGGCAACAGGTCCTAAATATCAGAAAGTTTATATAATGCCGTGGGTCACAGAACTGGTCTGCACTATAGCCCAGAATCAGAGCATATTTTTATCATTCTAGGGCTTGTTAGCCATACTATATTAAATTTCATGACTACATGTCCATCAAGAACTTATAATCTGGAAAATGCCCCGTTTAAAAACCTATCAGAAGACATAAATAATAATTAAATGTGAGTTAAATACTGTAGGGAAAATTTAACTGTTTTTACTTAGCATAACCCCAAATATTTATTAATAAAATGAGGATAGGTCTCAAGCATGACCATATGTTTTTGGTTTTTGTTTTCTTTAATAGAGGAAGTTTGATACAATAACTAATTGAAGTATAAATTATTTCAATGATTGAATCAGAATTATAAAGCAATGTGGTGATAATTAATTGATAAGACTGAGAATATGAAATTTTACTAAGAACACCAAAAGCAAAATCTGTAGGCCTGCCTACCAAAGTATAATCAGAAGACGACTTCCATGACTGTCTGATAAGCCATCAACTAAAAACTTCTGCGTATGTTTTTCAGTGGACAAGACAGAATAAAGTGTATGAAAGAACCTTCACCTGTGACATACTTCTTACAGAATAAAGAATATTTTCAACTAAGAACATAATCTTGATCCTAAAGAAAATGATATGAGATTTTTATATTATTCATTATTTAATTTTTCAAACAAACATCTTTGTCTCTCTAGCAATTTTGAGAAAGAGAGGTCATAATAAATTCTACCACCTCTGCCACCCCCATCCCCAACTCTTTATTTCAGTCCTAAAAATCAAGAAATTGAACTGGTTCCTTTACTGTAAAATTGAGGAATTTGGCAGAATTTGAGATATGAAGGCTATATTACATTTTACGCTCAGATTTAACTGAAACAAGCAAGATTAAATTAATTATTTTGTTTTGAGGGAGTATGGCTACAGAAATACTGATTTAATTAGATTTTGGGTTTATCAGTTTCAAAGGATTTTATTTGATAGATACACACAAATAC
This sequence comes from Galeopterus variegatus, assembly GCF_000696425.1. Classification (NCBI taxonomy): domain Eukaryota; kingdom Metazoa; phylum Chordata; class Mammalia; order Dermoptera; family Cynocephalidae; genus Galeopterus; species Galeopterus variegatus. Next base: position 96,628 of record NW_007730700.1, read on the forward strand.
ATATGAAAGATATGTTGGATTAAAAAAATAGAAAATCATAATAACTCAGTCAAGCAAATTTATTTAAGCAATTATGATACAAGTTAAAATTACATAAATGATTTGCTTGTAAGAAAAATGTCTACACAGTAACAGGGATCATAGCTGTCTCGTGAATAATTAATGATTGATTTATCTTTTTTTTTTCCCTTTTTTTTTGTCTTTTTTCGTGTCCGGCAACGAACCGCAACCCTCAGTGTCGCGCCCGTACCAGACCGGGACCGGCAGGGATCGCAACCCTTGGTGCTGCGCCCGCCCCTCGCTCAGCCAGTGAGTGGGAACCGGTCTGTATGTGGGATCCGAACCCTCGGCGGGAGGGCCGCCGCGCTCTCAAGCGGCGCACTGTAGCAGTGCGCCACCGGGCCAGCCCATGATTGATTTATCTTAAAGTCAGACTGATGTTGTGACCTACTGTTGTGAGTAAGGAAGGAGTACATGTAAATTAAGTGATTATTGTAGAATTATTGTAGAATTAAGTAGTTTGGAAAAGAAGAAATTTCAGTTGTGGACCAAGGAGATTTACTTTTGGGGCTGAAGAACAAAATGGTTCAGAGATAGGTAATAAAATTTAAAAAAGAGAAGGAAAAGAAAAAGAGAGAAGATAGGGAAGTGTAGTAAGTTTGGTACACATTAAAGAAACAGCTGAATAATTTTGCTTAAAAAAATCAGATGTCTTATAAGTGATACACACAAACACTGAGTAAGTGACACATCTTCACTTCATTTCACTATGAAGACAATTTTACATTTGATTATATGCAGCTTGGTATATAAAGACACACACACACACACACACATACACACACACACACACACACACACAAAGAGACCAAAGCTGCAATTGGGACTTCAACGATAAAGGAACAGACATAATTCCACAGCCTGGTTTTTTCTCTCTTCTACCTCGTGCTGAATAAAAGCTACGCACACTTGCTATTCTACATGGCTGTGTTGTGGCTATGTGAACTTTGATCTCTCTGTTGCTCAGTCACGCTCTTTCTCTCCCTTCCCTTCTAATATTAATTACATTTCAATTTCCTTGTGAGACCTTGCTCTTCAACTACTCACATACTTAATTATGGTTAGGCTGCAAATTTTAGAGCAAGACTGAAGTTTGTGTGTGTGTGTGTTTGTGTGTGTGTCCTGACAGGGGTGGTGTGGGTGGAACTGATGACAGGCATGGATGGAGAGATGAGCCAGAACAAACAGAAAAATAGAAAGGGACTGTGGGGTAAACAGGCTCTATAACCCAGGATATAGACACAAGCAGAGCCTTCCAGCTCTCCTGTGTCATACAAGCAGCTCTGAAGGGAGAAAGTGGATCTCACACTGGTGTAGAAGACAGTGGCAGGAAATGGTACCACCACGCAGAGCATCTTCACCAGCTGCCTCTTTGTGCAGGGCTGCTGCAGCAGCCAGTGACCTCACCAACTCTGCTAGATTAGCCAGTTCAATTGCATTGATCAGAGCATTTCATACAACACTGGCTTATTTGACTTTTAACACCCACATCTCCACTCACCCCATGAATGTTTTGGCTGTAGTGACTGGTTATGTCCATTAAAAATGCTAAACCAACAATGATGATCAAATTTTTCCAAATTACTTAAAATAGGTTGTGGATATCTCAGTGTGACAAATTGGTACCGCACCTGAACCTTGTTGAAGAAATGAGAGTATGTGTACATAGTTTAATTAATAAGAATCTATTAAAGTCTAATATTTAGTGAGTGAGACCTCCTTATAAAGCTAAGATTAGGGGGCAAAATAAACACCCAGGTTTGGAGCCAATCATGTTAGATCAGCTTATGTTCTTAAAAACACAGTTTGGCTGAAGAAGTAGAGTTATAGGATGAACGATCAAAATTGAAAGGAAAATTTATGTGACCTGTCAACCATTTACAGGTAGTGATCAAAGTCATTGTTCAGGAGTTCATGGCATGGACTTCTGTAGGAACTCTTTTTATTCAAATATAGATGCAGGGATGGTTTTGTAGGCTCACATTCTTAAAAAGGGTCTTATGCTTGGCTTAATCTTTTGTTTTTGCCATCTTAAAATTCCTAATTTTTCAATAAGAGACTACATATTTTTATTTTGCACTGAGCTACAAATTACATAGCCAAATTTTCAGAAGGCCAGAGTGCTATTAAAAGTGTGGAGAAAGAGGATCTTGATATTGAACTCATGTTTGATTTCAAATTACAGTTTCTAAAACAATGGAATCAGCCTCAAGATGTATATACCCCATTCTCCAGGACTAATAATTTATATATGCTGGTAAAGGTAAGCAATCCTCTGGGTTTACTTTCCTTCTGATCCTTGTGAAGGGAGGAAACAAATCAAGAATTATGAATGTAAAATTCCATTAAAATCTTTCCCCTAGGGCCGGCCCGGTGGCGCACTGGATAGTGCGCTGCTTGGGAAGCGCGGCGGCGCTCCCGTCCGAGGGTTCGGATCCCACATACAGACCGGCTCCCGCTCACTGGCTGAGCGAGGCGCGGGAGCAACACCGAGGCTTGCGATCCTGTTGCCGGTCCCCGGTCCGGTACGGGGGCAACACTGAGGGTTGCGATCCGTTGTCGGACACGGAAAAAAAAAAAAAAAAAAACCCAAAAAAAAAAAAAAAAAAACCCAAAAAAAAAAAAAAAAAAACCCAAAAAAAAAAAAAAAAAAACCCAAAAAAAAAAAAAAAAAAACCCAAAAAAAAAAAAAAAAAAACCCAAAAAAAAAAAAAAAAAAACCCAAAAAAAAAAAAAAAAAAACCCAAAAAAAAAAAAAAAAAAACCCAAAAAAAAAAAAAAAAAAACCCAAAAAAAAAAAAAAAAAAACCCAAAAAAAAAAAAAAAAAAACCCAAAAAAAAAAAAAAAAAAACCCAAAAAAAAAAAAAAAAAATCTTTCCCCTAAACTTTATATAGCAGCAGTTTATACAGTAACAGCTTGTTTGGCAGAATACCAAAGATAAAGTCACACAAACTGGACAGTGTACGTTCACTTTCCTTGTACCAAGTAGGGAAACTGGTTATTGCATTTCCAGAAGATTGAACTGTTCTAATTACATTACACATTATAATAATATCTAAATATCTCCCAGTGTTTGGCAGACAGTCACCTAGTTTATTCTCAAGGGTTTGTTAATGTTTTTACTACATTAGAATACTTTAAGTATTGAGATACGGGAATGTTAGGAAGTCCCTGGGAAGGGCAGTTCCTTGCCCTATTAGATATACCAGGGTATCATTCATTTAAAATGACAAATATAATGACTGTCTTTATATTTATGACTTTAGGAAAACTATCTTCATTGTTAACCTAGACTGGATATTTTATTAAACTTAAAGAGATCAATTATTAACATTTTTGTCTGGGATTGAGGACAAAAATTAGAATATGACTTTTTTTAAGTAGGGAATTTAAAATTTACTTTTTCCTTATTTGAAGATCAACAGAATTATTTTTCTATCCCCACATTTAAAAACACAAAACAACAACAACAACAACAAAAAACATATTTTGTTGATTTCATTTTTGAAGCGTCTGTTGAACTTTCCATTCATTTTTATTTCACCTGTCATCATCTTAGTATAAGTCAGAGTTATATCTAACAAGCTACTGGCTAAAATTTTACTTTAGTCTCACTTCTCTCCAAGTTATGCCTTACATTGTAGCTGATATGATTCTCCTAATCCACAAGTATGATAAAGTGACTTTACTACTAAAGCCAGACTTCCAATGGCTTCCCACTATGCGTGTTAACAAAATCCTAACTCCCTAGTTTGGTATCTGTACAACACAAGTCTTACATTTTTTATTAGTACTTTCACATTCCATTTTCCTGACTTATGAAAATTATTTTCTAGAACCTTTAGAGATACTGGTTTTACAGTGGGCAAACAAAAAACAAAGTCCTTCTTTCATGGAGCTTATAGTCTAGTGATTAAAAAATTAATATAAGGGGACAAGTAACGTAATACTCTTGGGTAGTAATTAGTGATATGACAAAAACTAAAGCAATCAAAATAGAAAGTATTGATATCAGAAAGATGGTGGAGCAGGTCATTGGGAACAATACTAGAAGAGAGGACTGCACTTTCAAATGCATGGACACCAGCATAAGGCTACAAAGACCGTGAAGAATAAGACAAAAATGACACTGCCTCAGACTCCATGCCAACACCAATGAATTCATCCTCAAGGCCCACCTCAACATCATCCTGGCTCTTATGGATCTCAACTACAAACCACCTCCCAGGGCCCCATGTTCCAGTGGACCCAGAGTCCAGATGTGTGCCAGTAGACCCTGATGCTGAACTACCCCCAGGGCAACCACCCTCCAGGCCTGTCCCAGTGCCAGACAGGCCCCTGTAGACCAAGGGGCAAAGATGTCCTCTGGACCCAGGTTCAAGGCCCATCCCAGTACCAGGCTAGGCCCTACGAACTCAGGCTTAAGGCACACTTCAGCATCAGGTTATCCTCTATGGACCCAGGCTCCAGGTCTATCCTTATATAACCAATTGATAGGTTCACTTCAGTGGATTCTGACACCAAACTGGCCCCTGTGGGCCCAGGATCAAGACTTGCCTCAGCAGTTCCTAGGTCTAGATTTGCCTCAGTGGACCTAGGCTGAAGACATCAACCTGTGAACTCCAGCTCCAGGCTGACTCCTGTGGATCCAACTACCAAGCATGCGCGCCCAAAACCTCCAGCAGCAAGCCTGCCTGTAGCTTGCAAACGGCCCATCCAAAATCTCTGTATAGACTATTGAAGGGCTTTTCTTGCCAAAGCCAGTCTATAAAGAGTGTACTATGTGCATATTTCATCAAATGTGCAGGAACCAACACATGGCCATAAGGACCATAAATAATGATGGGAACATTACACTACCAAAATATAAGATAAAGCAATATTAAGCAACTCTAGAGAAATCTGTGTTTACAAACTGCCTTACAACAAATTTAAAGTAATTGTTTAAAGGGAGCTCAGTAAACTACAAGATAGACAAATAAACGATATCAGAAAAACAACACTTGAAAAAAATAAGAAGTTCAACAAAGACAAACCATGAAAAAATATCAAACATAAATTCTGAAACTAAAGAACACACAATGACTGAACTGAAAAATTCCATAGTAATCTTCATTGGCAGGTTAGTAAAACAGAAGAAAGAATCAGTGAACTCAAAGATGGGTCATTTGAAATTACCCAGAGGAACAAAAAATAAAAAAAGAGTGAAGAAAGTTTACAAAACTTTTGGGACACTGTCAAGCAAACTAATTTACACATTTTGTGAGTTCAAGAAGAAGCAGAGAAAGAAAAATTGGTAGAAAGATTTTTAAATAAATAATGACTGAAAACTTCCCAAATCTGGAGAGAAAAAGGAACATCCAAATTTATAAAAGCCCAAAGAATCTCAAATAGATTAAATATCAAAGAATCCCAAATAGATTAAATATAAGGAAATATTTACTGAGACAAATAATAATCAAATTCTCAAAAGTTAAAGACAGAGAATATTGAAAGCAGAAAGGGGAAAGCAACTCACTGCATGCAACTATCATCAGATCTTTCAGAAGAAACCTTGCAAGCAAGGAGATAGTGAAACAATATATTCAAGCTGCTGGAAGAAAAAAAAAATGCCAACCAAGAATACTATATACAACAACACTGTCCTTCAGAAACTAACAATAGATTATAAGGACATTCCCATACAAACAAAAACTGTGGGAGTTCAACAATACTGTGGCCCACCTTATAGAAAATACTAATGGGATTTCTTCTAGCTGAAATAGAAGAATGCTAACTAACAATATGAAAACATAGAAAAGTATAAAATTCACAGCAAAGGCAAGAACATGGTGGAATTCAAATTACTATAATATTTAATGGCAGAGCATAAATCACTTTTAACTCTAGTATAAAAGTTATGAGAAAAGTATTAAAAATAAGTATAGCTGTAATAATTTGGTATTGGATACATAATATGTAAAAGATGTAAATTAAGACATCAGTAACCTAAAATGTGGAGGAAGGAGAAGTTTAAGTGTGGAGTTTTTCTATGTGTTGTAGTTCTTATCACCTTTAAATAGACTGTTATAACTATAAGATGTTTCACGTAAACCTCATGGTAACTACACACACACACACACACACACACACAGACACACACACACACACAATGTAGTAGATAGGTAAAAGACCAAAAAAGAATCAATGCATATTACTATAAAAAAATAAAATCATAAAGTAAGAAAGCAAGGGAATGAAAATGAAAGAAATTATCTTCAAAAAAATTAGAAAATAACTAAGAAAATGGCAATAATAACTCCTGACCTACACGTAATTATTTAAATGTAAAATAGACCAAAATATTTACTCAAAAGACATAAAGTGGTCAAATGGATAAAAAACAACATTCATGTATCTGCTGCCTATAAAAGACTCCCTTTAGCTTTATGGAAATACATATGATGAAAGTGAAGAAATGAGAAAATATATTCCATTCAAATAGTAATCAAAAGAGACTAGGGGTAGCTCTACCCGTATCATCCAAATAGATGTTTAGACCAAAATTGTCACAAGAGAGAAAGAAGGTTTATATAATGATAAAGGAGTTAATTCATAAGATGACATAAAAATTGTAAATATATATGCATTGTGCATCAGAACACCTAATAAGCAAACATTAACAGCACTGAAGGGAAAAATAGACAGCAATAAAATAATAATAGGAAACTTCAATACCCCATTTTCAACAATGGATAAATCATTCAGACAGAACATTCTTTGGGTAGGAAACAACAAGAGAAGAAAACAACAGATTAATACTACAAGAAATTCTGTGTGGCCAGGTCAGTATGAACACAGGCAAAAAGGGGTAAGAAGTGTAGCTAGGAATTGGATCTTGCAGGTCAGGGTAAGGACTTTACCTTTTCATCTAAAGCCTGATGGGAAATCATGGCAAGGATGAAAGTGGGATCATCACATAACCTCCTTTATGTTTTAGAAGGTACCTCTGGGTTCTCTCAGAAGAATGTATTCTAGGGGAAATAGTGGCAGCACAATGACCATCTGAAAATCAGGAGTTCATTGCAGTTCTAGGAAAGAGATTCATACAGTTTGAATGGAATGAGGTAGTTAGATTTGCCACAAAATTCACCAGTGGATTTGAAGTGTAATAGAGCCAGGTATCACAGATACCTACAAGATTTTTGCCTAATGAGTAGGTGAACAATTGTAATATTTATTAAGGAAGACATGCAGGAAGGATAAAATCTTTGGGTGGAGGTTCAGTTTAGAACATAGAAAGTCATATGTTGTCATGGAGACTGGCTAGAAACTCAGTAAGTTCATCCCTACTTATAGGAATATAGAAATAATACATTGTTTAGCATTTTTTGTATCTAGTTTGGGACCCTAAAATGTGGGAAGAATTGATGTAAGTGATTTCTGAGCCATAAATCTCTGTGTCTCTTCTGAACATGTAAAAGTGAAAGACTTGATATGGCAGAGACATAGTATGGAAAAGGTCCTCTTGGAGAAGAGCTGCTCAGAAATGCCACCTGAACCTATGTTAAATGTTATCACTTTGGGCCAATAACAAGACAGAGACCATATAGCGATAGAAACAGAAAAAGTATTATTGATTAAAACAGAGTATTGGAGTAACAAGAGTTTGACTAGAAAGAATTAGGAAAATTCTAAGTAATATAGGAATAGCAAACACACAGAGTGGCCTTTATCACTAGAAATGAAATACTCATAGAATACCCTAGAAAGAAACTCTCCTCCCTAGAGTGAGATTCTGAACTTATTGAAGAGGTCATGACCTTGGTTCAGTGAATGTTGGCATAATTGCTGGGGTGCCAATATGGAAAAATTAGATGGAAACCTATTATCTGGACCTTGCCAGAAATTCCTTTTAGGGTGTCAGGAAGGGCAAGGTGTCTCACTAAAGGTTTTTGCTATTATGCCATCCAAGGGGATTGCTGGGGTAAGCATAAGATGGGTTGCTTCTGTTGACCACTATTGACCTCAGTAGGCATTTGGTAGGGGAGCTACTCACAGTGCAGAAGGTAACAACAGACAAGCTGTGGGCACTGCAGGAGCCTGCCGAGAAGAGTTCATTGGAGACCCCAAATTATTTCCACCTGCAATGTCTCCCTTGTGCCTATACTGGCAAAGCTTAACACCATATCAACTTGTACAAAAGAAAAAAATATATTTAAAGGGCTCAGTTTTGTTTATCAGAGATCAGAAAATTAAGGATCAAATTGTAACTGAGATTAAATAAATAGCTAGAACATTACTCTATTGTCTTAGGGCTTGCTTGATTTCTGCCAAGAAGTTGGCTGTAAATCTTTTCTTGTTCCTCTAAATACATATTCCTTATTCTTCCTTTGATTATCTTCAAGATATTCCTTTGTCTTTTATTTTCAGCAATTTGAGTTATTTTGGAGGCTATGGTGATATTTATCTTGCTGTGTGGTCTCTGAGCTCCCAGAATTTGTGGTCTGGTGTCTATCATTAATTCTGGAAAATTCTCAGTTTTTATATCTTCAATTTTTTTTTCTAACCTATTCTTTTTCTTCTTGAAAGCTAATAACATGTATTAGAGTATTGATACTGTCCCACAACTCTTGTGTACTCTTTTTTTCTCTTTTTAAAAATTTCCTCTTTTTTTCTCTTCACATCTTAATCTGGATAATTTTTCTTGATCTCTTCAAATTTTGATTTTTTTTTTCAGTTATGTTGAGTATAGTGATGATTCCATAGAAGATATTCATCTCCAATACTATGTTTTTCAGTTCCAGCACTTCCATTTGTTTTGTTGTTGTTTTTTCATATACATTTTATCTCTTCTACTGAAATTGTCCCTCTAATTTGCATGTTGTCTATCAGTTCCATTAGAGCCCTCATCACATTACTTTAAATTTTCCGTCAAGGAGTTCCAACAACTTTTTGATATCTAAGTTTAGTTCAGATAATTGCTTTCTCTTTTCTCAGTATATTTTTTATTTTTCCCTTGCCATTTCTATGCCTGATATATATATATATTATTTTTTGGAAAGCTGAATATGTTATATAATTAATCACTAGAGATTGAGGTAAAATGGTTTTTAGGCTTGAAAGTAGACACTACTTCTACTAGTCTTTTGCCGCAGGCTTTGAGTTAATCTAGATAGAAGTTAGGACGGGTTTGAGATTTTTTGTTGCTGTGATTTTCCTTTGTTTACCATAACAAGCTTCAATTAGGGTAGGCGTTGCTTTATCAGAACGATGTTTATTCAATATTAAATTTTAAGTCTTTCTTTTGTACTAGGCCTCAGTATGGGTCTCTTTGTTTATTCTTTTTCAACTCCTCTGTTGCAGCAGTATTCTGATGTTACTTGTTTTTGAAGCTTGTTATCTTGGTGATGGAGTCAGTGAGGGAGTTTGCTCTCTGTTGGTTTCATTAAAAAAATCTTTCTTTGGATCTTGGGGGTATGACTTCTGCAGTTTTCCTGCCTTCCTTCAGCTGTAGTTGTGTGTCCAACTCACAATCCTCATCCATTTTATCCCCCCTTTTCTTTTATCAAGATACAATGTTCTAAGGGTAGCAGTGCTTGTTATCCTTTCCCTCATAGTTTAAACCTTTAGTTCCATAGTGGAGGTAGGAGAGGTGATATGGATTAAATTGTGTTCCCCACGTATTATGTATTAGAAGCTTGATTCCCACTGTGACTGTTAAGAAGGTGGGCAATCCTATTAAGGTAATTGAAAAGTGGGGCCTTGAAGAAGTGTTTAGATTCTGAGGACCATGCCTTAATAAATGGATTAATAACGGCGGCCATAAGCATGGTTCTGAGGGCTTTAAAAGGAGAGCACATGAGGATCTCTCTCTCTCTCTCTGCTGTGCCATTCTGCTGTGCATGATCCTGCATTACTATTACCACCAAGGCCTTCACCAGATGTGTTCCCTGGACATTGGACTTCCCATTCTCCAAAACTGTAAGCAATACATTTGGTTTTCCTACATATCACCCACTTATTGGTATTTCTCTTACAAGCAACAGAAATAGACTAATACAGGAGGAGAATCCAGGCAGAATTTCTTTTGCCTCCTGCATGGCTGCTATTCCCCTATCCTAGTTCAGCACAACAATTGATATTTTTAGGATCTTTATAAACTTTCTGTCTTGTGGGGTTTATAGAAAAAGAGCCTATAAGAGAGTGTGAATCCCCAACTGCTTCAGCTCTCAGTTTTTGCACTGTCTTCTGAACTAACACTTGGTGTTCACCGAAGTGTCAACTCTTCTGGCTGTACTCCTTACCAGTGTTTATTTCTTCTATCCAGCATAAAAAATGCTTGCATCATTCTTGTACCCATAGGCACCAATTCTTTTTAGTTTTTTGGACAGGACAGTTATTTGCTCTCCAACTTTGTCTCTCCAAAGGATTCAATAAAGGTGTGAATTTGAAGATAGGTTGGTTCTTTCTCTTTGTAAGAAATAGAGTGACTCTTCTTCTATCTCTACAACATAGACCAGATGCCCAAAATTCCACATGGTAGGTTTTTTTTTTTTTTTTTGTCTTTTTTGTCTTTTTCCGTGTCCGGCAACGGATCGCAACCCTCAGTGTTGCCCCTGTACCGGACCGGGGACCGGCAACGGGATTGCAACCCTCGGTATTGCTCCCGCGCCTCGCTCAGCCAGTGAGTGGGAACCGGTCTGTATGTGGGATCCGAACCCTTGGGCGGGAGCGCCGCTGCGCTTCCCAAGCGGTGCACTATCCAGTGCACCACCAGGCCGGCCCCACACATGGTAGGTTTTAAAATAAATACTAAATATATACCTATCAATATTGATGGGATAGATCTCCAAATATTGTTAAGTAAAAGTTCAATTTTGTTAAGACACATACAATGCAATAAAACTTATACCATTTTTAGAACATGCAGAGCAATATAAGAGAGTGTTTATGTATATATTTATATCTTAAAAGTATGAAAACAGACTGGAAGGGTACACAGCAAATTTATGATAGTGATTATTCCTGGGGATAAGGTAATAAAAGGAATTTCAACTTTATCTGCAGTGTTCTATTTCTTTTATATAAAAAAAAGACTTTAATGTCCAACAAGTACATCAAATGAAGTATCCCCAAGGCCAAAAACATTATCTATTCCTTATGATGTGCCTCTATGTGCTTAATTAGTGGTTCAGTTATGGCAGCCATTCTGCAGGCAAACGATAGACAGTTGTCTTTAATACTCCAAAGTGTTGAAGCTATTCCAAATTTATACATTACACACCATATGTGAATTTCGCATAGTTTTGTTTTATAGACATTTCCCCCTCAAATTCTTAAATGTCATATGCATTCTTTGTGGTGCATTTTTGTCACTTTGCCCACCTAACATACACTTGTGGACCTTAGGCCTCCAGAGAATGTTTCACATGAACATGCTCCTTTTTTATTCCTTCCTCTTTCCCCTAAGCCTCCTGTAATTTCTCTCTTTGTAACCACTCCAACACCCTGATACTGATTCCTTATCTTTCTCGTTATTTAGGGAGATTTCCTTTTCCTCAGGACTAATTAATTTTATAGGCGCCTGTGGGTCTTCAAATTCTGTGATCTCTGCTGCTAGAGAAACACGTTGTCTGAGCTTTAGCCGCTGATTGAGTCAGGACAAATGACAGAAAGGCCCTCCATAGTACGTCGCTGTTAAATATCAGATGTATTTCAAGGAAAAAGAAAGAAAAAATAAAGGATATTTCAAAGAAAATTAATTTCCTGTTGAAAACCCACATTGTACCTATATAAGAAATTACTATTGCTACTTTTAATTTTGACTTCATCTGAAAACACTGAATTAACCATTTTTTGACACGGGTTTCACTCCTAACCCCCTTCCATTAATATGACAAAGAAGAACAATATGCCCGGTAGCTACTAAGAGTCTACGTTCTTGCTGGGGAGAAAAAGGTTACACACATTTAATTTTTGCACAATCATAAAAGACAGAATTGTGGAAGCTGGAAAAAGTGAATTAGTCAGTAAATAGTAAGTAGTAAAAGTATACATTTTAGTTCATAACAAGTTCCAGAAATTCTGAGGGATGAGCAAGCAAAGCTCTTAGAAGGTCTTCAAAATAAAAAATGCAGCACTGGTTGGCATTCTCAGGATATCATTAAAGGAAAGATATAAGACCTTTTCCCATCATTATCTTGAATAACTCTTTTTGAGCAGTGTGTAATTAAAGACATCTGGTGGGTGGCTGATGTTTAGGAAAGAATAAACAAATTTTTAGTAAGAAAATTTTAAAAAGAGGAGGTGGAGCAAAATGGCTGACTGAAAGGTTACATTACTTGTTTCTCCCACAAAGACAGAGAATACACAGACTATCCAACTACACTTGGATGAAAAAGAGAAAGGGAGAGAGCTGGAAAATAGCAAAGGAACAGTGGAAACATTGGTTAGTGCAGAAACTCAGGATAGCCAAATAGAATAGAGTATGGAAGAAAATTCTCTGCCAAAGCCACTTCATTTCCCAGTCGGGATCAGCAAGGACCCAGGAGGAGTCTGCCTGCAGAAAAGAGGTGAGTGAGCTTGGCCTTATGAGCCAGCAGCTCACCCTACAGAGGAATTTGTGCTGTACCCATGTCCATACCCAACAGAGGAACTACTCACAGAGCCCACAAAATTGCATTGACCTGGGGAGAGACATGTGCAGAGCCTCCCACGTCTGAGGCTGATTCAGTGATCAACCACAGTTTGAGACTGGTTCAAACACCAGAGAGCATTATTTTGATTTGACCCTGGCTATGGATCCATACCCCAGAGGCCACATCATTGCACCGGGTTTCTTAAACTACGACGCCCTGCACCCTGGGAATAAGTGATTCAGTGCAGCAAGGGTGACCCTCAGGATGAGAGGGTCAACATGCACACTTTACAAAGCCAGAAAGCTGCCTAACTGTGACCTCTAGCCACTGATGGTGACCCAGCTTTCTTTGGTGAAACTCTGTTGCAATTCTTACGGCCATGAGGATTTAGTTAAGGAGTCATATGTCTCTCTTGGTCAAAGACCCATGCCTACAGCTTCATTGAGCCCACCCAGGCCAGCCCTCCCAAGCAGAGGGACTTCAGAGGGACCCAGCATCTTTCTTGGCAGCCCACCCACAGCAGCCCACCCACAGGCCAAATGACCTTGCACTGGACAGATCCTCAACGCTAAGTGTCCCCATACCTCCTAGAACCAAAGGGGCCTGCCCACAACTGCACTGCCTCATCCAGAGTGGCCACTCCAGTTGAACAGGTCCAGAGGGCCCCACCATCCATTTTGGGGGTGAAAGGTCCCACCCCAAACTGATAACTCATCACTCAGAGTAGTACACTTCAACAGTAGTGCTGCAGAGTAACTCCGTGCACCTCCTGAAGGTACAGGGCCCCACACTCAAATCCAGTGACCTCACTCAGTGTCTCCTACTTCCACAGTGGAGCTGTAGAGTACCCTAATGCCCCTCCTGAGGGTTCAGGGATTTTTCCAGAGCACCAATGACACCATTGAGTCACTCATTCTACCTGAGGAGTGGCTGAGCACCTCATTGTCTTCCTCAAAGCCTAAGGTTGCAATCCTGACCTACAGAAACTCCACACCAGCTTACTCATCGAAGCTGAGGAGCTCCAAAACATACCAGTGTACCTACCAGGGTTCCTGATACCCAAATCAGTCAAGGAGGGACAGTATTATCCAAATGCTTCTCCCAAGAAAGTGAAATATCACTCATGAGCTCAAAGACCAAACACAGGGTCACTCACATCAGCAAAGAACTACTGAATGCCCCAGTGCCTAGGCCATGGAGGTGCTCACAAACAACTCCAATGCTGAATACATTGAAATAGCTACAGATACTACATTATTGTATCTATGCCAAATCAAAAGTAAAACACCCTACCCAATTGTCAATATAAAACACATCTATAGAACAGAATATCTCTTCTGAAAAGCCACTCCTGAGTATTAGAAGAGCAACTGCTTATAGGGATACTAGAAATACAAAAAACACAAAATACAAAACAAAACAAAACAAAACAGTAACAAGAAAATAAGACACCCTTGAAGGAATACAATAATTCTCTGGTGCCAGACCTCAAAACGACAGATAAACTATGAAATAACTAAAAAGAAATTCCAAGTGATTCTTAAGGAAACTCAATGAGAAACAAGAAAACTCAGAGAGATGACACAATGAAATGAGAAAAAATCAATTGAGGATCTGAAGGAGGAATTTACAAAGATAGTGAGACCTTAAAAAAGAACATAGCAGAACTCTTGGAACTGGAGGATCCATTCAATGAAACAAAAAATACAACTGAAAGCTAAAGCTGAAGGCTAGAGGAAACAGAAGAAAAAAATTTCTAATCTTGAAGACAGTTAAAAAAAGAAAAAAAAATTTAAAAAATAAAGAAAACCTATGAGAGCTATCAGACAAACTTAAGCATAAAAACATCTAAATTATGAGTGTTCCAGAAGGGCAGAAAAAAGGAAAAGGCATTGAAAAACAATTAAGTAAAATAATAGCTGAAAACTTCACAGGTACTGGCAGAGATATGGACTTCCAGATCCAAGAGGGTCAAAGATCCCCAAACAGATTCAATCAAAAAAGGTCCTCTCTGAGACATTTATATAGTCAAACTGTCAAAATTAAAGAGGAGAGAAGACCCAAGTAACAAAAACCAGAAATTACAAAGGAGACATTACAACCAATACCACAGAAATACAAGAAAAAAAATAATTAGAGATTATTATGCAAACTATATGTCAACAAATTTGAAAATTTGTAGAAAATGGATAAATTTCTGAACACATACATACTACCAAGACCGTACCAAAAAGAAATAGAAAACCTGAACAGACCAATAACAAGCAAGGAGACTGAAGAAAAATCAGCAGTCTCCCAGTTAAGAAAAGCTCAGGACTGGAACCTTTAAAGAAGAATTAATACCAATCATTTTCAAACTATTCTAAAAAACTGAAACAGAGGCCCTTCTCTGAAGCCCATTCTATGAGGCCAGCATCACCCTGATACCAAAATCAGACAAAAGTACAACAAAAGAAGAAAACTACAGGCCAATAACCCTGATAAACATAGGTGCAAAAGTTCTCAACAAAATATTAGTGAACAGAATTAAACAGCACATCAAAAAGATAAATATATACCATGATCAAGTGAGATTTGTCCCAGGGATGCAAGGATGGTTCAACATACACAAGACAGCAAATATGATATACTACATCAACAAAAGCAAGGAAAAAAAACAAACAAACCCCCAAACCAAAAAAACCAAACAAATGAACATCTAAAAAGACAGAAAAATCATTTGATGAAATTTAACATTCCTTCATGATAAAGACTCTTAACAAATTAGGTAGAGAAGGAAAGTATCTCAATATGATGAAAGCCATATGTGACAAACCCACTGCCAACATCATTCTGAATGAGTGAAAAAAGCTAAAATCTTTTCTTAAAGAACAGAAACAAGACAAGGATGCCCACTCTCAACACTCCTCTTTAACATAGTACTGGAAGGACTAGCCAGAGAAAATAGGCAAAAGAAAGAAATAAAAGGCATCCAAATTGGAAGGACAAAGTCAAATTTCCCTGCTTGCAAATGACATGATAGTATATATAGAAAAACTTAAAGACTCCACCAAAAACTCCTACAGCAGATAAATAAATTCAGTAAGGCTGCAGTATACAAAATAAATATTCAAAAATCAGTTGCATTTTTAAACATCAACAAAAAACTAGCAGAAAAAGAAATCAAGAAAGCAAGCCCATTTACTATAGCTATCAAAAAAAATTTTTCTAGGAATTAATTTAACGCAGGAGGTGAAAGACCTCTACAATGAGAACTACAAAACAGTGATGCAAGAAATTAAAGAGTTCACAAAAAGATGGAAAGACAATCCATGTGCATGGATTGAAATAATTAATGTTGTGCAAATGTCTATACTACCCAAAGTGACCTACAGATTTAGGCAATCTCCATCAAAATACCAATGACATTTTTCACAGAAAAAAAAAAAATCTTACTTTCATATGGAACAACAAAAGACCTCAAATAACCAAAATGTTGTTTGTGAGAAAAAAAACAAAACAACAACAACAAAAATACACTACCTGGCAATGATCATGTTACAAAGCTATAGTAAGCAAAGCAGAATGGTACTGGCATAAAAACAAACAAATGAACCAATGGAATAGAGTAGAGAACCCAGAAAAAAAATTAAAGTTCTTACAGCCAACTGATCTTCAACAAAAGTGCCAAGGACATACACCAAGTGTACTGGAATGGGCAGCTTGTCCATACACTGGGGAAAGACAGACTGTTCAATAAATGCTGTTGGGAAAATTGGATAACCATGTGAAGGAAAATTAAACTAGACCCTTACCACTTGCCATATAACAAAATCAACACAAAGTGGAATAAAGTCTTAAATATAAGACCTGAAACTACAAAACTCCTAGAAGAAATCACAGGGGAAGAACTTCAGGATGCAGGACTGGACAAAGACTTTATGAATAAGACCTCAAAAGCATAGGCAACAAAATAAAAATAAACAAAAGGGATTATATCAAACTAAAAATTTGCTGTGCAGAATTTTCTTCAGAGCAAATGAAACAATTAGGAGAGTGAAAAGACAACCTTCAGCATGGGAGAAAATATTTGCAAACTAGGCACCCAACAAAGGATTAATATCCTGAATAAACAAGGAACTCGAACAATTCAACAGTGAAAAACCATTCCGGAGACCAGCTCCACAGGATTTGTTGGACCTAAATAGCTGGTGTGGTGTCAGCAAAAGAAAGAGACGTACCACAAATGTCTAGTGCAAGTGTGGACACCAACCACAAGAATCTTGCTTTATTTATATTTTTTACTTAACCTTCTATGTAATGATTAATCTTTTAATTAAAAACATTTTTTATATCATATCCATAGAAAATAAAGGTTGAAATGTTCCAAACCATCCATGCTTTCACAAGAACAAAAATGTTCTAAACCGCTCATGCTTTGACAAAAACATCTATTCATACATCAAAAGTTTACCTCAAAGTTCATGACCTACTGCTAAGAAACTATACAATAGCAGCATGTTTAATTTCAAAACATTAGACTTAAGGACTGAATCACAATTCTTAACCTTTTAAACTTACACGTAAACTTATATTCTAAACTCCTATTAAGTCTTACTTATATTTAACAATTTAATGTTTTATGTTTTATATTAATCATTCTAATTCTTAACCAAAATCACAATGTCTATAACATGATTTTTTATAATGAAACTTTACTATAATTTTCTATTATATTTTATACTACTATTAAAAACAATTCCACTTTAAACTAATCTAAACAAAATCTATTAATATCAAAACCTTTTTATGTATCTCTACTATTTTACCTATCCATCTCTATAACAAAATTTTTCTGTTTCCTTGTCAATTGACTCTGGAACAAAGTGAAAAATTAAATGATCCTACTCAAACTAACAAAAACACACTATATCATTCTTCTTATTATTAGGGAAACAACATGTTCTTGGTAAGTCAAGTGAAACTGTGGGAATGGGGAAAAACAAAGAAATCTGTAACTGGTTATGATCAAATAGTTGTAAGCACCACTGCACTCAGACCCACCATCTCCCTGGGGGATGTGGATAGAAATCCAACATAATAACTTCATTCCACACATACAAGAGCATGACCACAACCACAATGGGTCAATGCACACATCACTAACAGGAAAGATCAATAACAAAATTAAATCAAGCCAACCCATACTGGGAACATGCATCAAAAACACTTTTAGTACTGACAATGCCCTTTAAATAAACCAAATAATTTTGATGTATTTTTAACATGTCCTTTGAGAAACCCTGGGGCCCTTGGAATCTTCTGCAGGACATGCTAGTACGGCTTTGAGAAACTGTGGGGACCTTGGAATCCCTCAAAGCCACACTAAGCCAAAAAGTTAGGCCTTTAATTCTGAAAAGCCTTGTCAATTAAAGGCGAAACAAACAGGAAATCTCCATGGAGCCATGCCACACATACCAGACCCTCTTGCAGCCTGCTGAACAAGGGGTGTCACTCTTCAGACTCCCATGCTGTTCCCTATAGCAGGACGGCTCTCCACAAAAACATTTCATCTAATTAAAAAATGGGCAAAGGAACTGAATAGACATGTCTCAAAATGCATTCAAATAACCAACAGTACATGTGAAAATACTCGACATCACTAATTATAAGGAAAATCTGGATCAAAACTACATTGACATCATCTCACCACAGTTAGACTGGCTACTATAAAAAAGAGAATAACAAATTCTGGTGAGGATGTGGAGAAAGGGGGACCCTTATACACTGTTGGTGGGACTGTAAATTAATACATCCATTATGGAAAAACAGTATGAATTTTTCTCAAACTACAGGTAGAACTACTATATGATACAGCGGCCCCACTACTGGGTATATATCCAAAGCAATGGAATGGAAACCCTTGTGTGGAAGGGATACCTGCACTCCCATGTTTTTCACAGCTCTATTTACAACAGCCACCCTAAATGTTCATCAACAGATGACTGGATAAGGAAAATGTGGTATATGTACACAATGGAATACTACTCAGCCATAAAAAGAATGAATTTCTGCCATTCACAGCAGCATGGATGATCTTGGACAAAATTTTAAGTGAAATAAGCCAGACACAGAAAGAAAAATACATGTCCTCACTTATCAGTGAGAGCTAAAAAAATAAAAAAATAATTAAAAATAATAAATAAGTAGATAATAAAGGAAGAAAGAAAGAAAGAATAATCTGTTGAACTTTCAGAAAGTGAATAAAACTGGTTACTAGAGATTTGAAGGGGGGAAAGTGAATAGCAAGAAATGAGTTAATGGACACAAAACAGCTAGTTAAGAAAAATGAGTTCTGTTGATGTACAGTTGAGCTAGGCACCTGTAATTAACATTAATTTACTGCATGTTAGGAAATGACTAGAAGTGAGATCAAGTGCCCTCAATGGAAAGAAATGATTATGTTTTGTAGTGGTGAATATGCTAATTGTCCTGACTTGATCACCATACATTGTACATAGGTATTAATATTCAACACTGTTCCACACAGACATTTATAATCAATTATGTTTCAATAAAAAATTTTAAAAAAGAAAATAAAGAAAAAAACACTTTCATATAATCATTGCAATTTTATGTATAGTATAGCTAAAATTACAGTATAGAGACCCAAATTATTAAAATTTGACAGAATAATCATTAGTTTTATCTATATAACTTATGTAAGGTTTGTCATTGATTTGTACTAGACTCACCCTTTGAAGTGGTGGAAAAGGCAGTGCATAGTTGTAGCTATAATAAATTAAACAGTGTACTTTAAAGTACTTTGAATGTTCTTAAGACAACTTATTAATTGAAGTAATTGTGAAAATAACTGCTATTCCATAGTATACAAAGCAGTTATAAAATGCTTTAGGAATTTAGAAAATGGGCCACCTCAACAAAGGAAAGTAAAAGAAGCTGAGTTCCTTAACTTTTATTAAAAACAAAAATCAAAAAAGAGGTGAAGGGGTACATTTATATCAAGTGAGGCTTTGCCATCTTTTCTCCTGACGTCCTAAATTTTCTAGGAGTATATGGGTCACAACAAGATTTCAATGTCCACTTTTACTTTTTTACTATCTTTTTCAGAACTTAATATTTATTATCACCACCACTAACCCCAAAATATTAACAATTCATTAAAGGAACAACAAGAACAAAAAGAAAGTGGAAAGGCCTGCAGTCATTGCTGCGCTCCTGGTGGGGCGTTTATATTCAGGTCATCTACCCTCCCTCTCCACTCTCTTCCATGCAGGAGTGCTGGCTGTGCCCCTGTGCCTCACATCTCAGATGAGTCTCATGTCGTCATCATTAGGAAACACAGCCAATAAAAACCCAATATGGATGATCTCATCTCTTTCCCACAAGTCTGCCTCGCCCTCTGCCTGAAGACATTCAGCCCAGCATGCTGCCTTCACTCTGTTGCAAAAGGACAGTGCTAAGACTAACAAGACCCTGTGCTTGGCCCTGCTGTGAGGGGTGAACTCCTATCTGCAGTCAAGACCAGAAATACGTCTCAAGGGTTTTATTTACCTGGACATAAAATATAATTAGAGAATCATTTTGTAGTCATCCTCAAACCCATACTTAATTTCCTGGAGGAAATACACATTAGGTGGGAGAAGAAAAAAAGGAGAAGCAACAAGACAATCTTCTTATTTTTAAATGTGAGAAAAGGACAACAACAATAAAAAAACAATGTGTTTAGCCAATTCAATTAATTGCCTACAGTGTAATAGGAAGATTCCTAAATGGCCATAGAGAATAAATCCGCTCTCTGTAGCGACCAAATAAGTCAAAGGGAAGGCTATCCTACAATCAACGCAAAGTTATTGTTGTTGAATGGTATACATAAAAGATAATTGAAGGCCAATTAATTATCCATCTTTATCCTTAATTAATCAGGTAAGAGTGATAAGATATCATCATGATTTACACTGTAATGATGTTAGTAGGAGACATGATATAAATGACAGCTTTCATGACTCCCAATAAAACTGTTAACTTGGACGAATTTTTAAAATTTTTTATCAAAATCCAACTCAGAACTTTTACTTCCAACCAAGATGGAGTAAATGGAACTAGATTTACTCTCCCACCTGAAATAACAAAACTGAAAGAATTAAAATAATGAAACCACAATTTTCAAGACATTGGACATCAGGCAATTAAGGACAGTAATCTTTAAGAGATGGGAAAACAGTTGAGCTCTATAATTACTCCAGTTTAATGCCTGGAAGAAAGTTCTAGGCTGCAGCACAGGCAAGAAGAATACAGGCAGGAGCTAACTGTCCCCGAGTTAAAGAGTCAAACCTGGGAATCCAGAGAAGCCAATGTGGCTAGAGTTTGAAGAGAGTATTTCCAGAGAGGAGAGAGCTACACGGAGAGAGAACTCTGAAAATCTGAAGAGAATTCCTATTGAGTATCCAACAGATTCCTGGTTAGAGCACATGTTTAAGGAAATTACATGTCTAGAAAAAGAACCACAGGAAAGATAGGAGGGAAAAATCATAAGGCGCACACAGGCCTGGATATAGTATCTATCCTCTCCTGCCAGAATGGAAACTTTGTCATTCATGAGTCCTTTTAGAGTCTTAAGAGGGTCTTGCCACAAAAGTGGGAAAATGTTAACATACATGAAATGCTACTCTTATCTTGCTCAACAAACTTAAAACGTACGACCCAAAAGGATCAAAGTCTTTTCAAATAACTGCATCCCCCCCACACACAAAATGTTGTTTATAAAAATGCCAAAATATCCAGCATTCAACAAGGCAAAATTCATCATGTCTAACACTGAATTAAAACTTACTGGGTTTTCAAAGAAGCAGAAAAATATAATCCATAAGGAGAAAAAGTATTGATCCATCAAAACCAAGGCAGAAATTAAACAGGTGATAGAACTGGTAGACAATGACATTAGTTATAACGTTATTTCATATGCTCAAGAAGCTAGAGGAAAGATTAAACATTTTAAGTAGAGACACAGAAGATACAAAAGCACATAAATCAAACACCTACAGATGAAAATAACAATGTCTGATATACAAAATACAATGGATGAGGTTAACCAGCAGATTAGATAAGGCAGAAGAAAAAAAAAATGGCAAATTCAAAGACAAAGCAATAAAAACTACCCAATATAAAATGGAGACATAAGAACTAAAAACAAAATAACAATAATAAAAAATACACAGTAGCAATGAACAGTGGCCAAAAAATTAGTAAGAATATAGAAAACATGAACATTAGCAATTAACTTTAGCTAATTGACATTTGTAGAACACTTCACCCCTAAGCAGCTGAATTCTTTTCAAATGAACGTTTACTTAAAAAGTTTATATTTTTTGTCATGAAACAACTCTCAATTTATAATGTTTCAAATCGTGCAAACAATCTTCTCAGAACACAATGCAATTAAATTATATATGAATAACAGAAAGATAATGGAAAAATATCAAGTGTTTGAAAACTAAAGAACACATTTCTAAACAAATCAGTCAAGAATGAAATCAAAAGAAAAATTAGAATATATTTTGAATTGATGAGAAGCAAAATATCAACATATCAAAGTTTGTTGAATATAACTAAAGAAATACTTAGGGGGAAATTTATGGAAAGAAACAGCTATTTTAGAATATAAGAAGGTCTCAAATGAATAACTTCAACTTCTACCTTAAGATACTAAGGGGGAAAAGAGTAAATAAAGCCGCAAATGAGCAGAAAAAAGGAAATTATAAAGATCATAATGAAGAACAGTAAGCCATAAAAGAGAGAACAATTGAGAAAATAAATAAAACAAAAGACTGTTCTCTGAAATGTTTAATAAAACTGACAAATCTTAAGCCAGATTGATTTGTGAGAAGACATTGATTACCAATATCAGATATGGGAGAAGTAAGATTATTACATATTCCACAGATATTAAAAAGATAAAAAAAATTTGTGAACAACTTTATGCAAAAAATTCAACAACTTGCAAGAAATGTACATACTCCTTGACAGGCATAAATTATCAGCACTCAAAAAACTAATCTTATATTTATCAAATAATAAATTTGTGGTTAAAAATATTCCCACCAAAAAAATTCCTGACCCAGGTACATTGCCTTGGGCATTCTGTCAACTGTATTAGAAAGAAATATTATACATTTTAAATAATGTCTTCCAGAAAATTGCAAAAGAGAGAATACTTCCAAATTCACTCTAAGGGACCAGATTACCAGGATACAAGAACCAAACAAAGACATTACAAGAAAAGAAAACTGGATATCTATATCCCTCATGAAGATGTTATTATTCTAAACAAAACTTTTGCAAATCTAACTTAAAAATAAAATAAAATAAAATAAAAGATTAATACATCACGTGCAATTGGGATTCAAAACAGGATTTCAAGACTAGTTAATCACTTAAAAATAAATCAATGTAATTTACTGTGTTTACAGACTAAAAAAGAAAAACTGTGTGAAAATTTTAATAAGTACATAAAAAGCTTTTGATAAATTCTACCATGCATTTGTGATAAAAATTCTCAGAAAATTAGTGATAAAAGTAAACTTCCTCAACTTAATAAAGGTTGTCAAAGAAAAATGTACATTATCATATTTGATGGTGAAAGACAAAATAGTTTATCCTCTAACATCAGGAACAAGGCACAAATGCCTGCTCTTATTGTATTGGAGTTTCCTGCCAGTGGAACAAAATATAAAATATATATAACCGACACGTAGATTACAAAGAAATAAATAAAACTGCCTTACGTGTAGAAGACACAATCATCTACACAAAAATTCCTATTAAATATACCAAAAAAACTTACTAGAGCAAATAAGTGAGTTTAGAAAGATTGCAAGGTTAAAGAGCAATATTCCAAAATCAATTAATTTTTATGTACTAGCAAAAAACATTCAGAAACCAACATTTAAAATAATACCATTTACAATAACATAAAAACATGAAATATTTAGTGACATATCATATAAAAATTGCTTATGTCCTATATTTTGAAAACTACAAAATATTTATGGGAGAAAATAAAGACAACCTAAATAAAAGGAGAACTTTGACATACTCATTGTTCGGAATATTCAATATAATTAAGATGTTAATTTTTCTGAAGGTATTTTATAAGTTCAATTCAATCTCGATTAAATTTCCAGTGGATTTGTAGAAATTTTCAAGCTGGTTCTAAAATTCATATGAAATGCAAAATTCCTAAAATATCCAAAAAAGTCTGAAACAAAAGATCAAATCTGGAGGACTTAACCTATCCAATTACAAGATAAATTATAAACCTACAGCAATCAAGATAGCATGGCATTAGCATTATGACTGACAAATATATAAAACAGAATAGAGATTCCAGAATTAGATCCATGCCTATGTGGTCAATTAACTTTCAGTAAATGTGCAAAGAACTTAATAGAGAAAGAGTAGTATTTTTCACCAAATGTTGCTGAGACAATTGGATGTCTATACCAAAAAAAAGAAAAAAAAAGAACTTAGATCCTTAGTGCACACTATGTACAAAAATTGACTCAGAATGTACCATAGACTTATTTTCTATTTTATTCATTTATTTATTTTACCATCTCAATATACGTTGTAGTTGATTTTTGTGTCCCTTTACCCGTTCCTCTTTCCGCCTCCTTCTTTCCTTTCTCCCTTCCCTTTCTCTGCCCCCCCCCCTCAACTACAGCATATCTGTTCATTTGTCTTAAGTTAAGGAATTCTTGTAATAGTTGTGTCTTCTTCCCCTCCCCCATACCATTTATTTGTTTGTATATTTATTTATTTAATTATTTATTTTTAGCTCCCATAAATAAGTGAGAATAAGCGGTATTTCTCTTTCTATGCCTAACTTGTTTCTATGCCTGACCGCTTAATATAATTTTCTTTAAGTCCATCCATGTTGTCATAAATGGTAGTATTTTATTCTTTTTTATAGCAGAGTAGTATTCCATTGTGTAGGTATACCACAGTTTCCTTATCCACTTATCTGATGATGGACATTTGGGCTGATTCCAACTCTTGGCTATTGTAAATAGTCCAGCAGTAAACATGGGAGTACAGGTGTCTCTTTGTCACGATGATTTTCATTCCTTTGGGTATATTCCCAGCAGTATGGTAGATCTATGTGTAACTGTTTGAAGAACCTCCATACCATTTTCCATAAAGGCTGCACCATTTTGCAGTCCTACCAACAGTGTATGAGTTCCTTTTCCTCCGCAACCTCACAGCATTTATCATTCTCAGTTTTCTGGATTTTAACCATCCTAACTGAAGTGAGATGGTTTCTCAAAGTGGTTTTGATTTGCATTTCCCGAATGCTGAGTGATACTGAGCATTTTTTCATGTGTCTATTGGTGCCTATTCAGGTCTTTTGCCCATTTTTAAAATGTAAGATCTTAAACTATAAAATTTCTAGAAGAAAACTAAGGGAAAAAAAAGAAAAAAAAAATAAAACCTTTGTCACTTTGGAATAGGCAAAGATATCTTAGAAGCAGAAACATTAAAAAAAATTCTTAATTGAAGTTTATCAAAATTTTGAATTACTGTCTTTTGAAGGACATTATTAAGAGAATGTAAAGACAAAGATAGACTGAAAAAAATATTTTCAAATCACATATCTGATAAATGACTTGTATCCAGAATATGTGAAGAACAGTCAAAACTCAATAATAACAGAGAATCCAGTTATGATTTAAGTGGACCCTTCATCAAATAAATAAATAAGTAAAATGAGATATATGGATAGCAAATAAACTTCTCAGAGGACATTCAAAATCATTAGTCATTAGGAAAATGTAAAATAAAATGATAATGTGTTACCACTAGATACTTATCAGGATGTCTACAATTTAAGACACTGACAATGTTAATTTGGCAAAGATATGGGGTAACTGGAACTTTCTGCAGATGGGAGTGTGAAATTGTACTACCACATTCAAAGAGCAGTTTGAAAGTTCCTTAAATCTTCAACATACACCTACTATATGACCATAACATTACTTAGTATTTATTTAAGATAAATGTGTGTGTATGCTCATAGAAAGACTTGAACACAAATAAGCCCTTAAAATTTAATTTTTTGTAATAGAAAAAAAAATGTCCATCAAAAAATAAATGAATGGGGCCGGCCCGGTGGCGCCCTGCGCTAGTGCGCCGCTTGAGAAGCGCGGCAGCACTCCCGTCGAGGGTTCGGATCCCACATACAGACCGGTTCCCGCTCACTGGCTGAGCGAGGCGCGGGGGCAACACCGAGGGTTGCGATCCCGTTGCCGGTCCCGGTCCGGTACGGGGGTGACACTGAGGGTTGCGAACCGTTGCCGGACACGGAAAAAGACAAAAAAAAAAATGAATAAAAAATTACTGTATATTCATACAATGGAATATTACTGAGCAATAAAATGGAATGAACTACTAATACACACAATAAGAATGTTTCTCAGAGTAATTATTTTTAGTGAAAGAAGCCAAGCATAAAAGAGTACATTATTTTTCTAATTTTTTTTAACATTTACTTGTGCAGTTTTGTGGAATACAGTGTGTTGGTTCAATACATGCATATACTGAACAATGATTCACTTAGTTGTGTACCCATTTTTCTACCATTTCTCTTCTCCCCCCATCACACTCCCCTCCTGGCCTCTGGTAACCATTATTCTACTCTCTACTTCTATGAGAACCACATTTTATTTATTTATTTATTATTATTATTATTATTATTATTATTATTATTATTATTATTATTATTTTAGGTTCCACATGTGAGTGAGATCATGAAGTATTTGTCTTTCTGTGCCTGACTTACTTCACTTAAAATGATGGTTTTAGTTTCATCCATGTTGCCACAAATGATGGGATATCTTTTCTTTTCATAGCTGAATAGTATTCCATTGTGTATATATTCCACAGTGCTGGGCTGTAAAGTAGATCAATTTTTTGTTCTCTGAGGAAATTCCATACTGTTTTCCACAATGGCTGTACCAATTTACATTCTCAACAACAACGTAGGAAGGTTCCCTTTTCTCTGCATCCTTGCTAGCATTTGCTATTTTCTGTCTTGGTGATAATAGCCATTCTAACTGGAGTAAGATAATATCTCAATGTGGTTTTAATTCGTGTTTTCCTGATGATTAGTGATTTTGAACACTTTGATGTGTGCTTATTGGCCATTTGCATGTTTTCTTTTGAGAAAGGTCTGTTCAGGTCCTTTGCCTATTTTTTAGCTGGGCTATTTGTTCATTGCTGTTGGGTTGTTTAAGTTCCTTATATATTATGGATATTAGCCCCTATCTGATGTGTGGTTTGCAAACACTTTCTTCCATTCTGTAGGGTGTCTCTTCACTTTGTTGATAGTGTCCCTTGCTGTGCAGAAGCTTTTGAGTTTGATATTGCCTGTGCCTTTGTAGTCTTGCTCAAAAAGAGCAGTACCTACTCCCATTTTGAGTAGCATTTCCACTGTGTTTTCTTCTAGGACTTTCATAGTTTAGGGTCTTACATTTAGGTCTTTAATCCATTTTGAGTTGATTTTTTGCATATTGTGAGAAATAGGGGTCTAGTTTCAATGTTCTCCATGTGGATATTAATTTTCCCTGGTACTATTTATAGAAGAGGTTACCATTATCTCAGTGTATATTCTTTGCACCTTTATTGAAAATCAGTTGGCTGTAAATGCATGGGTTTATTTCTGTCCTGTCTATTCTTTTCCATTGGTCTATTTGTCTATTTTTGTGACAGTACCGTGTTGTTTTGGTTTCTATGGCTTTATAGTATATTTTGAATGCAGGAAATGTGATGCCTTCAACTTTGTTCATTTTGTTCAAGATTGCTTTGGCTACCTGGGGTCTTTTGTGGTTCCATACAAATTTTCAGATCATTTTCTCTACTTCTGTGAAGAATGTCATTGGTATTTTGATAGGGAATGCATTGCATGTGTAGATTGCTTTGGGTAGTATGGACATTTTGATTCTGTTAATTTTTCTGACCCAAGAGTGTAGGAGCTTTCCATTTATTTGTGTAATCTTCAATTTTTTTCACCAATGTTTTATAGTTTTCATTGTAGAAGTCTTTCATCTCCTTGGTTAAATTTACTCCTAGGTATTTCTTTCTTTTTTCCCCCCCTTTGGTAGTTATTGTGAATGAGGTTATTTTCTTGATTTCTTCTTCAGCTATTTCATTATTGGCATATAGGAAGGCTACTGATTTTTACGTGTTGATTTTGTATCTTGCCACTATACTGAATTCATTTATTAGTTTTAGTAGTTTTTTGGTGGAATCTTTAGGGTTTTCTATGTGTATGATCATGTCATCAACAAAAAGGGTTAGAGTATGAATTCCTGCTTTCTGATTTGGATGCCCTTTACTGCTTTATCTTGCTTTATTACACTGGCTAGAATTTCCTGTACTTTGTTGAATAAGAGTGGGGATAGTGAGCATCTTTGTCTTGTTTCAGATCTTAGAGGAAAAACCTCCAATTTTTGTCCACTCAGTATGAGATTAGCTGTGGGTTTGCCATATATGGCCTTTATTGTTGTGAGGTACCTTGCTTCTATACCTAGTTTGTTGAGTGCTTTTATCATAAATGGATATTGGATTTTATCAAATTCTTTTTTAGAATGTATTGAAATGATCATTTTTTTCCCTTTGTTCTATTTATGTAATGTATCACATTTATTTACTTGAGTATGTTGAAACATCCTTGCTTCCCTAGGATGTATCCCACTTGATCATGCTAAATGATCTTTTCAATGGGCTGTTGGATTCTGTTTGCTAGTATTTTATACAGGATCTTCATGTCTGTGTTCATTAAGGATTGGTCTGTAGTTTTTTGTTTGTCTTATCCTCTTCAGATTTATGTATGACGTCAATATTGGCCTCATAGAATGGGTTTGGAAGTAGTCCCTCCTCTTCAATTTGTTGGAAGAGTTTGAGTATAATTGGTATTAGTTCTTTAAATGTTTGGTAGAATTACGCAGTAAAGCCATCTGGTCCCAGGTTATCTTTGTCAGGGGAATTTTTATTACTGCTTCATTATCGTTATATTATTGGTCTGTTTAAGTTTTCTAGTTCTTCATGACTCAACCTCAGTAAGTTATATGCACCCAGGAATTCATCCATTTCTTACAGGTTTCCCAGTATGTTTTCATAGTTCATAGTACTATCTTATGATCCTTTGTATTTCTGTGATACCTGTTGTAATGTATTCTTTTCCATTTCTGACTTTATTAATTTGAGTCCTCTCTTTTTTTTCTTCATAAGCCTAGCTAAAGATTTATTGATTTTGTCTTTTTTTTAAAAAAAACCAACTCTTTGTTTCATTGATCGTTTGTATATTTAAAAAAAATCTCTAATTCATTTATTTCTGTTCTGATCTTTGTTATTTCTCTCCTTTTACCAATTTGGGGTTTGGTCTGTTCTTGTTTTTCTATTTCCTTGAGATGTAATGTTAGGCTGTTTATTTTAAGTCTTCCTTTCATTTTTTTTTTCATGTATGCCATTTTCGCTATAATCTTCCCTGTCAGTACTGCTTTTGCCGTATCCTATAGGCCTGCGTGATATGCTTTCATTTTCATTTGTCTCCAAAAAATGTTTTAACTTCCTTTTTAACCTATTCATTTTTTAGGAGCATGTTGCTTAATTTGCACATATTCATATGGTTTCTAGTGTCCCTTTCATTGTTGATTTCTAGTTTTATTCCAGTGTGATCAAACAAGGTAATTGATATGATTTCAATTTTAAAAAGAATTTGTTGGGGCGAGTTTTGTGACCTAACCTATGGTCTGTTTTAGAGAATGTTCCACATGCTACTGAGAAGCATGTGTATTCTGCAGCTGTTGTTGGGTGGCAGGTTCTACATATATATTTGTCCATTAGATCTAATAGGCTTAGAGTTGAGATTAATTCTGATGTTTCCTGGTTAATTTTCTGTCTGCATGATCTGCCCTTTGCTGAAAGTGGAGTGTTAAAGCTTCTAACTATTATTATGTTGGAGTTTATTTCTCTTGTTAGGTCTAATAGCAATTGCCTCATGTAACTGCGTACTCCAGAGCTTGGTGTGTATATATTTAGAACTGGTATATCCTCTTGTTGAATTGATCCCTTTGTCATTATATAACGACTTTCCTTATCCTTTTTATTTTTTTTTTCACTTTCCTTGGCTTGAAATCTACTTTATTTGTTACAAGTATAGCTACTCCTGATCTATTTTGGTTTTTCATTTGCATGAAATATCTTTTTCCATCCCTTCACTTTCAGACAGTTTGTGTCTTTAGGTGAATTGAGTTTCTTGTAGGCAGCATATTGTTGGTTCTTGTTTTATAATCCTTTGAGCCCCTCTGTGTCTTTTAATTGGGGCATTTAATCTATCTACATTTAGAGTTATTATTGATGTATAGGGACCTGTTACTATCATTTTCTTACTTTTTTCTGATTTTTTAAATCCTTTTTGATCTTGCTGTCTTCCTACGTGATTGTGTTATTCTAACAGTGTATTTTTGTTTCTCACTATTTATTTTTACTATGTATCATAAATTTCTGTGTTATGGTTTCCATGAGGCTTACAAAAAACATGTCATGCTTGTAACAGATCATTTTAGACTAATAACTTAACTTTGATATTTTTTAAAAAAAAGTAAAGCCACCTCTACATTTTGGTGTCATCCCCCCAACACGTTTTTTTTTTTTTTTTTTTTTTTTTTTTTTTTTTTTT
>NW_007730700.1:128046-160623 GCF_000696425.1 Galeopterus variegatus
TTTTTTTTTTTTTTTTGTCTTTTGTCTTTTTCCGTGTCCGGCAACGGATCGCAACCCTCAGTGTTGCCCCCGTACCAGACAGGGGACCGGCAACGGGATTGCAACCCTCGGCGTCGCTCCCGCACCTCGCTCAGCCAGTGAGCGGGAACCGGTCTGTATGTGCCACCATCCAGTGCACCACCGGGCCGGCCCCCCCCAACACGTTTTGACAATTTGTTGTTTCAAGCTACATCTTTTTATATTGTTTATCTCTTATACGGTTGTTGTATATGTTAGTGCCTTGTTAGGTTTTTCCTTTAGTCTTCATACTAATGATGTAAGCAGTTTATTCACCACCCTTATGTCATTGGATTATTCTGAGGTTATCTGTGAACTTACTTTATTAATGAATTATGTACCTTCAAATATTTTCTTGCTGCTCCTTAGTGTCATTTTCTTTCAGGTTGAAGAAGCCCCTTTAGCGTTTCTTGTCAGACAAGTCTAGTGTTGATGAATGCTCTTAGCTTTTGTTTGACTGGGAAGGACTTATTTCTTCTTCATATTTGAAGTTTAGTTTGTCAGATCCAGAATTATTGGCTGGCGGTCTTTTTCCTTCAGCATGTCGAATATATCATCTCATGCTCTTCTGGCCTGTACACTTTCTACCAAGAAATCTGCTGAGAGACTTTGAATATTATGTATTTCTTTTCTCTCACTGCTTTCAGCATCCTTTCTTTGTCTTTGGTTCTTGATAAGGTGGTTATGATGTGCCTCAGGGTGTTCTTTCTTAGACTGCATTTGACTGGTGACCTCTGAGCTTCCTGTGCCTGGATGCAGTCATCTTTCTCCATACTTGGGAAATTTTCAGCTATTATTCTTTTGAATATGCTTTCTACATTCTTTCCTTTTCTTCTCCTTCAGGTATGCCAATTTTGCAGAGGTTATTTCACTTGAAGGAGCCATATTTCTTTATTTCTG
The DNA here is from genome assembly GCF_000696425.1 of Galeopterus variegatus. Taxonomy (NCBI): domain Eukaryota; kingdom Metazoa; phylum Chordata; class Mammalia; order Dermoptera; family Cynocephalidae; genus Galeopterus; species Galeopterus variegatus. The sequence continues at coordinate 129,004 of NW_007730700.1, forward strand.
TTTCATTTTTCTTATTCTTTTTTCTCTTTGCTACTCTGTTTTGATAATTTCTTGTGTTTTATCTTTGATCCCACTGATCCTTTCCTCTGTTCGTTAAGTCTGCTGTTGGAACTTTCTATCAAGTTTTTCATTTCATATAATATATTCCTTATTTCTAAAATTTCTATTTGTGTTTTTGATTGGATCAATTCCTTTGTCAAATTTCACATTCTGTTCATGAATTGTTTTCCAGATATCATTTAATTTTCTATTTGTACTTTCTTGTGACTCCCTGAACATCCTTAAGAGGGTTATTCTGAATTCTGTGTCAGACATTTCATAAATCTGCTGACTTTCACATCCATTGCTGGTGTTTCATTTTTTTCCTTGTTGATGCCATATTTCTCTGTTCTTTCTTAATCTTTGTATTTTTGCATTGATGCCTGGGTATTTGAGGAGACTGCTACCTCTTTTAGATTTTATATTTATAGGTGTTCTTTGGTGGCCTTAAGCCTTTAGTGGTTAATATTACAGCTTTTTTTCTGGTCTGTAGTTTGTTTGTTTGTTCGTTTGCTTGTTTGTTTGTTTTCCAGTTCTCTGGTAGATTATTAGTATCCACCTCCACTTAAACTCTGAACTGGAACTAACTTCTTGTCCTTTTGTTAACTCCAAAATTGGGAGAACTTCCTGTGGGCATCTGTACTTCCTGTATTTGAGCTCTTTGGTTGCTTTTCTAGTGATTCTCTGAGGAATGATTTTTGTGTGGACTGTATTTTAATTGTCAGCCATGCTTATATAATTAAATGATTGAATGAATAAACAGTGGAGAAGAGAAAAATTTTCTTTACAAAATAATTTCAAATGATGCATGTAGATATTCCCCTCCCCAGGAGGTGGAGCTTAATCCTCCTAAACCTCCATGTGTGTGAGATGAGCTTAGAGTCATCCTTCCAAAAAACAGAGTATAAAAAGACATAGGAGAGAAGGGAGGGAGTTACTTTACAGTGGATAAACCTGGCGAAAGAACCTTAACCAAGTGAGCAAGTTTAATCTCTCCAGCAATAGCATGTGCTGTGAGTAGAAGAGCACTTCACCTCTGTAGTGTTCTTTCCCCAAACTCATTAACTTCGGTCTACTCTTGAGAAAATAAATCAGATAGACCCAAATTGAGGAAAATTCTACAAAATGTCTGACAAGTACTTTTTAAAACAATCAAGGTCATGAAAAACAAGGAATGAAACTATCACCAACCAGAGGAGACCAAGAAGACATGACAATTAAATGCAATGTAGCATCCCAGATTGGATCCTGGAACAGAGAAAGAACACTGATGGAATCCTGGTGACATTTGAATGAAAGCTAAAATTTAATCATAATGCAATATTGGATCTTAATTTTCACAAATGTAACACTATAATTAAGATCATAAGATTAGAGGAGTATTTGGGAATTCTTTACACTATCTTTGCAACATTTCTGTAAATCTAATATTATTCCAAATAAAAAAAATTAAAATAAAACAAAGCAGAAATAATATTCTTGAGCTATAATCTTATAATTTGCATATTTTTGTAAATTGTTGTATTTCAATAAAATATTTACTTAAAAATTCAATATCTATTTGTGATTTTAAAAGCATTTTTTTTGGAAACAAAGAATAGAAGTGAATGCCTTAATTTGTCAAGCGTTCTATACCACAAATCAATGACAAAATATTGAAAGGGAAAACATTAGATTCAGTCTCTTTAAAGTAGCAACAATATACAGATGTTGCTATAATTACTGTTGTTTAACATAATGTAATATAGAAAGTACTAGCCTCCACTATAATGAGGGACTAACCAGAAAACAGTACACAAAAAATACATTCTTTTCATAATAGCAGCATGATCTATCAAGTATTTACAATTTATTAGAAACAAAAATACATAATAATGCCTATGAAGAAAATCTTTAATACTCCAATAAATCATAGAAGATGATAAAAATTGCCTCCCTGCTCTTGAATGGGATTATTTTTTTTCAAGATGCTAGTTCTGATATACTACCTATATCCTAAAAGCAATCTCAATGAAAATTTCAATTGGACTATTTTTAGGAGCTTGATAAACTCATTCTAAAATTTATTTGGAAAAATTAAGTCAACTTTGAAAATGTGTAATTGGGGTGGGAAGACTGCCTATTAGATATGATGGCATACTACAGTGACATAGTAATACAAATTAGTGTGATTTTAGCATAAAAACAGACAAAAAGACAAATAGGAGAACAGAGTGCAGTGTTTAGAGACACACTACTTACATATTGTTATTTTGGGAACTTAATCCATAATAAAATTGATACTTAAATCAGTAAGGAAAATCAAGGATGTTTTTTTACCTAACAATGTGGAGATAAATAAATTTAGATACATAGTAAAGATCATTTACAAATGGGCTACCAATTAAATAAATACCTAAATACAAAAGGTAAAACTGTTAAATTAGTGGGGGGGGGCTAATATGAGAACATCTTTGAAATTTTGTCGTGCAAAAAGACATTAAAAATTCCCAAATTATAAACTTTAAAATTAAAAATGTAGATGTTTATTCAGTGGCAAATACTATGATCAACATTTCAAATGGATAACAAATTGGATAACATTTGATTTCTACAAATGACAAAAGAAAGAAAGAAAGAAAGAAAGAAAGAAAGAAAGAAAGAAAGAAAGAAAGAAAGAAAGAAAGAAAGAAAGAAAGAAAGAAAGAAAGAAAGAAAGAAAGAAAGAAAGAAAGAAAGAAAGAAAGAAAGAAACAACAATCACAATAATAAGTTGAACTTTCTTTTTTTGGTCTTTTATCTTTTTCCGTGTCCAGCAACGGATTGCAACCCTCGGTGTTGCTCCCGCGCCTCGCTCAGCCAGTGAGCGGGAACCGGTCTGTATGTGGGATCTGAACCCTCGGGCGGGAGCGCCGCCGCGCTATAAGTTGAACTTTCAAAAGGAGAGAACAGAACTGAGATTACCAGAGGTAGAAAAGGGGGATAGGGAGGGGTGGTTAGCGAGAAATGAATAAAGGACCACAAAAAATGATTACATTGTGTAATGTTGAATACACTAATTATCCTGAATTGAACATTACATGTTGCACACAGGTATTGATATTCAATGCTGTACCCCACACCCACAGACATGTACAAATAATTATGTTTCAATAAAAATCAATATACACAAAAAATAGAAACAAAAATGACAAGAGACTAATATCTTGAATATAATGAATTTCCTGAAAATAAGTAAGAAAAAGTCAATAACCGCAATAGAAAAATGGGCAGAGGATGCAAACGGCAGTCTGGGAAGAGGAAACACCCAAAGCTAGCAGCATATAAAGATATGCTCAAAGTCATTACTAACCAGAGAAGTGCAATTAATCATCACTTTGCATTTATGTAGAGATATTAGGCTGAATAAAGCCAGGTGAGGCCAAGGATGAACTGATATTAGAGTGGGTATATACACAGATGTAACTGTTTCCATCAGCATTGTGGTAGTCATTTGTCAATTAAGTACCCACTCTATGATACAGCAGTTTACCTTCTAGAAATATATTCGAAAGAATTTTTTACACATTTCAAAAGGGGGCTTTCAAGTGGATGCTCACCACATATTCAAGTTGTATGTGGCGGTGGGACTTTGGACAGCACCTGTGGCCTGGGGAATGACTAGGTCATACGTAGTGGATACCCTCCATGGAGGACTTTGCAATTAGATGCAACAAACTGGATATGCACAAAGCAACATGAATGCCTGGTAATATAAGTGACAGATTGGGATCTATGGCAGGGTATAATATACACAAATTTAAAACATATATCAACAATACACATTTTGCTAGAAAATTTACTCCAAAAAAAGTGTACATAAGCTAGTAGAGTGATTGTCCATGAGAAAAGAAATGGGAGGTGGGAATGGTAATAACAGGTAGAAATAAATTTAAAGATATATGTCTGAGGGAGGAACAGGTCAGTGTGAAAAGAGCAGCTTCCTTAAAGAGATTGGTGATGAGAACAGTCAATGCTTCCTCAATTTACTGCAATACATAACAATGTTTTGCTATTTTGACTCCCATGGAGCTGTGTGATAGTTAATGAGATATCATGCTATGCATTTACTTTCTTCATCCTTAAATCCCTGAAAACCCCTGACTCACTCCAGGAGTCATGATACAGCTCCTCATTAAGCAGTTTAAGAAAGAAAGAACTTTTAATTAGGTGGTTTGATAAAAATTCTAACTCATAATGGATTATGTAAGCTTTCTGCTCTGCAATAATTTCTACTACTAAGTGAATCCTTTGAGATTAGCTCTCTCTGATAGCCTAATAAATAAATGCATGTATCATAGAAACTGTGTGGGGAAGCATTCTTCCTTTTATCCACTCTTCTAATTCATTTACCCAAATGTGACAACTATGTGAACAGTTTTGCAAAAGCTTGACAAGTGCTGATTTAGCTCCCTTTGATAGTATTTTATGAACATAACAGGTATTTTACCATCTATCTATTTGTGAAAGTCTCAAATTTCTAATTAGATTTGATTTTTTGGTTGGAACTTCAAGAATTATATTTCATATAATATTTATCATATTTTCTATGAATGAGATGTATACTTAATATAGAGAATTTGGTATACATGTCTAAGAAACATAAATTGGACAGTCATAAATGAGAGTGGACAAAATGTTTCCTTTATTCTTCTGTAATATATGTAATCCTGTCCTTCAGCAGGCAATATATTCCACTCCATTCCAGGATATGCATTCTGCCCCATAAATACTTATTTAAAGCAAAACTCAAATATTATCCCAATCACTGACAAGTTCAAAGCTTGGTCACTTTTTGTTTAAATGCCTCGCTTTACATCTCCACCCAAATTTCTAATGTTCTCTCTTTTCTTAACTTTTCATGGTGGTGCTAGGCTGGCCTCTCCACCATAAACTATGTCATTTTCTCCCAGGGTGAGTTCCCTAAATTGTATCCTTCTTGTGCCAACTACCTGTATGCCAAGTCTTTGTTTTTTTTCAACACCACACATAAATGTGCAAAACCCTGTAATTGTGGAATGCCGTTTAATAAATATTAGTCAAAATTTCTTCTCATTACTTTCTTCTTTCCAAGTTATCCTTACCCATTTACTCTCACATTTGAATTTTATAATCACCTTATAAACTAAAATAATCTTGCTTAGATTATGTCTGAAATTGCATTATACTTTTAAATTCATTAGGGAGAATTGACATCTTTACAATATTGTGTTTTAAATTTATTTAGGACATATTTAATTCGCATGATAACCTCTATTTTCTTTCTTGTCAAGTTTTTTCTTAGTTATGTTTTTTGTGTGCACTCGGAAACATAATTTTATTACATTTTTAATTGGTTTTTCCTAATTCATATAAATGCAACTTTTAATGTATATTTTTGTACATGTCTGCCTTATGATGTTATTTCAATTGTTCTATTTTTAATAAATTCTTTTAGCTTTTATTGAAAGATAATTGTATCACTTAAAATATGTTATTTTTTTTTTCCTTTTCAATTATTGTCCACCAATATTTTTCTTGTCATATCTGTTAGAATTTCCAAAAAGCAAAAAAATAAAGTAGCCAAATATCTTGATTCTAAATTTTAATGTAATTTTCTCTAGAGATTTTTAATTGCTTGTATGATTGATCGTTAGGTTTAAGCAGTGGTTTTGAATCATATTACAGAATTGCTAGGGATATCTGATTTTAATTTTTTTTGAAGCCTGGCGAATCACTGGGAGATTTGGTGGAGGGAGATGCATGGAAAGTAAAGTCAGGGGATAGGAAATACATACACAATCCTGTTTTGTTAAAGAGAAGTTCTGGTCAGATCTGTACTTCTTTCAGTACAGAAATTATAGTAAACAGCCAAGAGTGTATGTTGGGTTGGTGAATAACCACAGTTTGCTAGATAAACAGTAAGGGTTACTAACCTACACAAACTATTCATTGGTTGTAGAAAGATAAAACAAATATTTACTAAAAATTGGCTACAGGTCAGATATTATGGTAAACAACATATCAGTCTTCAAATATTTGAAAGGTAAGTGTTGACATGTTTCTTTTCTTATTGATCACTACCCACTTCCCTGTCTGCCTGACTCTCTTTCTCTCTCACACACCACACACACACACGCATACACACACACACACACACACTCCTGAGAGGTAGATCCTATTCTTTTTCTAAAGGAAACTGAGAAAAGAAGACATGAAGTAACTTCTACAAGGTTACAAGTTATTAATACTGACATTTAGATTAAAAATTCTATTGTTCTTAATGTGCGATGAGATTCCTGCCACTGTGCCACATTTGACTTATGTGATAACTAAAATACAAAAATAGTGCTATGGTGCTATATAGGAGAAAGAAGAATTTCAGCGGAGGAAATTCAGAAAGGCTTCCTGTGCAGTTTAGTATGCTAAAAGTGATCTGAAGAGTAGATATCAGTGGATCAAAACAAAGGACATATTTCTTCTTTTTTAATCATGGTAACTTTAGAATCTCATTAACACGCATTTAGACTAAAAGGACAATGTTGTGTTTGAGCGTCAGTAACCATGTAGTGTCTGTAACATCTGATAAACTCAGTGTGATGAGTACCTCAGTGTCACCTACCTCACTGCCCTTTCCTTATAAATTTCTAAAACACTTAGACTGGTTTGTTTCAAATGCAATTATGCTAAGTAGTGAACTTGTAATTGTATAGTAAATTCAGGACATTAACTTCTGTGAATCTGTGTCTATGGGGGCATATATATATATTTCCACCCATAGACTCAGAATATATATGCATATATGTACATATCTGAAATACATGTTGTTCTCATTCACCATCCATTTCTACTTATTAAATATCAATTTCAGGTTTAAATAGAATCCTAGAAACAATCCCTAATGTCACATGCTTTGTTCTTATCCCTTTTCTGATATGTGTGTGTGTGTGTGTGTGTGTGTGTGTGTGTGTGTGTGTGTGTGAGAGAGAGAGAGAGAGAGAGAGAGAGAGAGAGAGATGTCATTATGGAGTGATGATAGAGATGTGCAGGATAATTTAAACTGCATGAATAGAAATAAAATATGATGTCCAGAAACAGGCTTGCATTTCTTCTATTCTCTTAGCTAGTGAAATAAAATCTAGATTATTTTATTTAATTTTGGATGACAAATTTCAAAACAAATATTGACAAATGCTGGTGCATGGTTGGATGAACCGAAAACCTTGCCATATGAGCATTTTCAGGAATTTGGCATTTTATACTTGGAGAACATGAGAATCAGGAAGATGTCATAGCCGTCTTCAAATATTTGAGAGGCTGTCATGTGGCAGAGGAAAAACATGGATTCTGTGTGACAAAACAAGGCATATTAAAGCCAAAGGATAGAAGGTACAGCAGAAAAGAATTAAAGACTATATCTACTTGATTTTTCTGGGAAAAAAAACAAAAACGTTGCTCTCAGCAGACACTGAGTTTCCTTTTATCAGAGGTATTCAAGCCGAGTTACAACAATAAAGTGTTGGGATAGTTACAGAGGAGATTCAATCAATTAAAGCTGGGGTTAGATAATCCATGATCTCTTCCGATTTTACATCTAGATTATATAAAAAATCCATACACAATTCAGTTTCCAACTTTCCCTGATGATAATTTCCATCATGTTTAGCACTGACTCAAGGCTTTTGCAATCAGAACCAACACCCTTTTCAAAATTCAAGGGTTTTCTCCTTTTTTTTTCAATCCCCTTGGGTAAACTAACTTCCTGTTTTGAAGAAGGGGGGAAAAGCCCAAAGGTATCATACACATCAAAAGGCTCTTGAAATATAACATTTTGATGAGTTGAGAAGTAAAGCACTAAGAAATAAGTATGGATTAAATGTCTCTTAAAAAAATAGCTGTTAAAAATTGATTGAACAGCACCTGGCAAACCACACTGAAGATTTTGCCAAGCCCTTAGTATTTGAAATATTCTTTGTTACACTTGACAAAGTCAAAATCGCTGAGTGTCTCAAAAGATATTGCCACTATGGGTTGGCAAAGCAACCCATAAATACACAGTCCATGTTTTCAAACACTTTTTTCAGTTCAGAAACAAAATACAGTCCATTTCCTTCTAAAAGAATGGGGGCTTCCTGGACATCTTCCAATTGTTAGAAATAAATTTGGAAAAGCACAGCTATTGAAAATACCATCCCTGATATAATTATTGTCCTTATAATCAGTGAAGAACTCATACCTCAGTTTTATACAGTACACAGTTGAGTACCTGGCGGTTTTGATTTTGTTGTTGTTTTACCCCAAGGAAATATATTTCTTTATATATATTGTTCTTTCTACAATCACAGCATTACTGTAATGGCCACTATCTTGCTCCTTCCTTCATTGATTCTCTTCTGTTTCCTCTCCGTTCTTCCACCTTCTACATCTTCCTTTCCCCACCAACTGACCCCTCTCCTCCAGTCCCATTTTCTCAACCAGGAAGTGCACCCATTTTCCCTTTAATCTTTTTCCTTTTTTTTTGCCCGAACCATAGGCATGACAGCAGTATCCTTGGCAGCCACACTATACTGAGAAGTGAACTTCATGGTAGAACTCAAGCTGGGAATGAATAATAGAGAATGAGCCCAGTCGCTGGGGACTGTGGAGAGACCACACCAGCCTTGGACTGGCCCTCCTAAACTCCTTTTATCCGTGAGAAACACAAACACTTCATTGTTTAAGCTACTGCTAATTTAAGTATTTAATTAAATATAAGGGTACTTCAAAAAATTTGTAGAAAAATAGAATTAAAAGATCATATGAATCTTTCCATGAGCTTTTTGAAGTACCCTTGTCTAGTCAAACTTAATTCTAATTGATTTATTTATCAATGATTTCAGAGAATCAGCTAGAAATAAGCCCTACTTATCTATCAGAGTCAACCCAAGTGACTTCTGCCCTGGAAACATTAGCTAATTCCAGAAAACAAGTAGTATTTCCCATTTGCTGTTCTCCCACATCACCTCTGGTGACATTTGCAGCAGTACTATGATTATTGGATTATTTGTCTCTCTTCTGTACTGTATAGAGTTGATGTACCCAGAAAACCAACAAAAATCCAGAGGGCCTGGGATGCAGGAGGCAATCAATACATGCTGAATGAATTTATGAATAAAAAGGCTTTAAAAAGGTAGGCAAGCAAATGGTCTGTAACAGAAAAATGTGGAAAGAACCACTGATAAGAACAAGGACCTGCAAGGGAGAATCAGTACACCAAGAAGGCTACCGATGCAGAACCTGGGCAAAGTAGAAAGACTGGATCCTGGGCACTGGGGCTGACCTATGAGTGGGCACCTGGTCACAGGACCATGGCAGCAGCACCTTATGGCAATTAATGCAGGTTACACAAGTTTGATGCAGCCTTACTTGTGTTTTCTTTAATTCCTCCAAGGGTTAGATGTACACTGTCAAAGTACTAGTCACATGTGCCTCTTGAGCACTTGAAATATTGCTAGTCTGTATTAAAATGTTCTTTAAGTGTAAAATACATAGCAGATTTTGAAGACATAGTATAAAAATAATATGAATGCAATATATCTCACTTATAGTTTTATATTGATTACATGTTGAAATTACGTTTGTGGATAAGATATACTATTAAAACTAATTTCACCTTTTAAAACTCACTAATAATGTGGCTACTTGAAAATTTAAATGTATATGTATGTCTTGTGTTTGTGGCTAGGGACATATTTTTATTGAGCAGCATTGCTTTAGATTAAAAGTCTGATGATCTAAGGTGAGGTGATGTTGGGATGTAATTGGCACAAAAGAAAGGCATTAAATCTAAGAAATGCCAAAACACATCCTTAGCATTTCTCAGCCTGCCCTAACCTCAGTCAGATTACAGCAATGATGAAAAGATAACAAAAGACTCCTTCCTAGTCTACTCTCTAAACCATCAGAAACCAGCATTTTTCTTTATGGTTCTAAAATGTTGGGGTACTTCAGAATTCTACCCTAATTGCTTTTTACTTTCATTCTACACACATTCTCTGTATAATCTTGCATATCCCATGATATCAATTACCATCCAGATCAAGACAGATAAATGCTGCAAATGTGCTTCATTTTCCACTTCTCTATATGTTCATACGAAACTTGAGTAATCCATTAACACTTTTTTTCACTACTATGAAAGAATATTGCCTCAAAGACATTCTTCAACTTAGCCCTCCAGGAAAATGTTACAATATTTTAGAGTAGAAATGCAATATGGAAAAAAAAAAAAACTTTTTTGCCATTCCTGAGTCACACACTCAATGTTGCAAAATCATCATGTCTACCCTAGATCTCTTTCTTGAGCTTCATACACATAGAGCTAACTGTTTATGCACTCAAAATTAATGACTGAAACTGAATTCAAAATTCCTCTCTCACCCCCAACTCTCTCCTGTGTTTCCTCTCTTGTGCATGAATGATACCACCTTCAGGACAGTTCTCTGGGTGGTCTTGGACTGGCCCAGTTGTCCCCTCTTTCTTGCTTGTCATTCTCAAGAATTACTATAGAGTGTGTTGGGAATACAACATCCTGATATGGGAAGGGATTGTTCAGAAGAGCCTGCAGTCTATTCCAGTTCTTCTCTAGAAACAGTATGATTGTCAGCACCAGAGCCTAGCATGTCACATAACCCTGAGGTATAAACCTGAGACAGTGGTTGCTTTTCGAGGTCCTTTAGCATCAGTGTAAGCGGGATATGTGCAGATGAGATATCGTCTGTCCTGGGCAGCTTTCCTAAGGTCACAGGGAATCTTAGGCTTCTGTTGTCCATTGTTGCCTATCTGCCAGTAATAAATGCACTTCATGTAACTTGTTGTGTATTGTGGGTGTTCTGTCTTACCAGACTCAGAAAAGTTGGTAATGGGTGCAGTCAACCTGCTTTACACAACCATCCTTTCCCAGTAAAAATCTTAATGTTAACCTTGACTCACTTTTCTCCCTCACCCCCACCTATAATCAATTATAAAGTCTTACCTGTTTAATCTTCTAAATATATATTTGGCCATTTCATTACTTTTTTGTTACTACTCTAATTTATGGTTCTGCAATTGCTTGACTAGATTAGTAAAGTGGACTCAAGTTTTGGCCATTTCCAATTTATTCCTTATTTTGAAACCAGAGTAATCTTTCTAAAACTCATTTTCTACTTTTTGTTTTGTAGTCTTTCAACTGACTTTAGAATAAAATCCAACTCCATAATAGTGCTTATAAATATCTTCATGATACTTACCTCTCTATACTTTTTCTCTTCCAACTTTATGCTTCAGTCAGAGACATCCGATATTTTGTGTATGCTATTCCTTTGGCCTACTAACTCTACTTCACCTTTTTGATGCACAGTTTATATTTCATAGAACTCTTGGGGATCTATATGCTCTTCATTAATTCATTCAAGAAACACATTTTGAGCATATATCATGTGCCTGCTCATTGTGCTGGTGAACAAGAATAAGAATAATATTGGCTCTGCATGCACACCAACTATTAATCTACTGGAAAGACATATAGTCATCAATAATTGTGCAATTAGCTATATAAATATTATAATAGGTACTGGTAAAATGTAACTTTTAAACTTTATACCAGCAACCTTTGTAGCTACTCCTTGGAGCAGAAGTTCTTTAGTAGGAGGGAAAAACAACACACACACACACACACACACACACACACACACACACACACACACACACGCTCTCTCTCTCTCTCTCTCTCTCTCACTCTGTCTCACATGGCCTCCAGTAAATATATAAACCCAACATCATCAGGCAACCCCTTGCACAGAGAAAAAGTATAACTTGGTCTTGAGTGTATGTGTTTGTGTGTCCCTAAAATGACCTTTTATCTTGGTATACAGAGCTAAAGGAAAGGGATGGAAGAATTTTTCTTAAGGTACTGAGAAAATTTACAGGAAGGAATGAAATTAGATTTCACACACTCCTCTTTAAACACTAAAATTCAAGAAACTTGTTAGAATTGACTGGATGAATCAGACTGATGCTCACAAGCAGAGGATGATCTTAAAGGTGAGCTCACTATGAGGGAAGAGAGTACAAACTGCCAATGTGCTCACTAAACAAGGGCTCAGAATTCATGAGGCAGAACCAATTCTGAAAGGACATACACATGACGCTTGAAGCCTCTGTCCAGCTCTACTGTCATAAACAGTAGGCTTTAGGGACCATGAGTGGAATTGTTAGCTCAATTATGGTCTAAAAGAATGCTCGATCGGAGGAACATAACCATAGCCCTTTGTGTAGAACTCACATTTAACAGGATTACCAGCTAGTAAATTCAAAGTCAGGTTTGTGAGTGTACTGGCTGGACATCCCAGTCCTCTTTCTTTTATGCCCAGAATCTGGAATTAGTTTTTTGGACTGAGTAACTCTTGGAGGACTTGAGCAATTTAAGACCAAGAGGTGTCAAGAGAAAAACTTGCTGTTAAGAGAATATGTGAGAAAAATAACTGTGATATGATAGCTTTTGTATTCCAAGTTAGTGAAGGATATTATACCAGTTGCATTATGAATTGTTAAAATTACTATAAAGGAGAGGTAGAAAGAGTCGCAGGTGAGTATAAATTTTCCTCTAGGAAATAGGGAGCCAGAGATGTGGTTGAGCAGGGGATCGTCACAGTGAGACTTGCATGTAAGGTATATGATTATGTGCACATGAGGATGGATTTCAGAGGAATGAGGCATCTGGGAATAGCCAGCATTGAAATGAATAGAGGAGGGTTATTTACGTAGTCACCTTCTGTTCTCTGTAACATCTAATAGATAAGGTAGTCATAGAAAATAAAACAGAATAAAGCAAATAAGCAAGGGTTTACCCTTCTGCTCTCACTCAAAAAAAAAAAAAAGTTATGAAGAAGCTCATCCACACTTCTCAGACATGATCAGAGAATGTCAGCTTAAAGACTGATAGAATTCAACAAAAACTCCAAGATCATCCATCTCAGGTCTCTCATTTACAAATTGAGAGACTCAAACTCTGGGAGGAAAAGTGGCATGTATGGAACCAGAACCCAGATATTCTGATTCTTAGTAAAACAATTTGCAAAAGATCCTTTTGAGGGGGGCAGGGTATCTGGGAGAGAGTGAACCTTTGCAGACTGTGAAAGGAAAAAGTGCTGATCCTTTGCTTTCTCAGGGACCAGGCTTCATAAACTGTAATTGGGCAGATCTGGAACAACTCTCAATTTCTCTGTTGCTACCAAAGGCGTGCAGGGCTACTCTGTTGACACTGATGATCAGAATACTAGCAGAGGGCAGCAAAAGGCGCTTCTCTACTTGTCTCCTGAGACAAAGTATAGCATGCCTTCCTGGGTACAAGGAAGAAAATCCAGCTCATTAAAAAAAGAAAGTTTTCTCTGACATTTTGCTCCCCTCCTTGCACATTTCCCTTCTTGTCTTCATTTCTCAGCCTGACCCTCTCATCTCACCTTTGCCCAGAGGGTCAACATAACTTCATGGTTGACACTGATTTTTCTAACAGCAGCAATTTTAGCCAAGTAAAAAGTTTCCCCAGAGCACAAAAGGTATCAAATTAGAGTGCCTCTCCAACAACTTGATACTGTGGCTAATTCACAAAGGCATAAAGTGAGGAATGTGTTGTTTTATGCTTGGCTTTTGCAAACAAGTGAATGTTCATCTGCCCTTTTCTCACCCCTTGGCTTTTATGAATAATCACTTTTTAAACATGATGTTTCTGAATCACAGATTTATATCCATGCATTTGTTCTATAGTCTAATTCTTCACATTTTTTTATCTTTCTGGATAAGTCTATGTAAGTTCGAATACACTCAAAAATCCATCTCTTCTTTTTAATTTATTTATTATTCCTTAAATTTATCATGGAGAATTTCAAATATAATCAAAAGTACAGAGAATAGTATAATGAATCACCATGAGCACTTCACCTGTGTTAAATTTTCATCAACTCCTGTCTATATTACTCTCCTTCCTTCCCCTCATCCCATATTAGTTTAAAGCAAATCCCAGACCTCATATATTTCCATCTGTAAATATTTCAATGTGTATAACTAAAAGGTAAGGAAACTTAAAATATGTAAAATTATTATTCCTCTATGCTGACCGAAAAAAAAAAAGCAATAAATCCTTCCTATCATCATATATATGTCAGTTATTTTGAAATGTTCAAAATTGTATTTACTTAATCAGGATTCAAGAAAGATCTGTTCACTGTGATCATTAATATGTCTTTAGTTCTCTTTCGATGCATAGCTTGTTCCTTCACTTTTGTTCCCCCACCCCCATGGAAATTATTTCTTAAAAAGTAAGATCTTTGGCCTGTAGAGTTTCCCACAGTCTGAATTTTTCTAATCACATTTCCCATAGTGTGGTTTCATATATTTCTCTTCTTTCATTTTCTAAAATTGACCAATGTTTTGATCACGAAGTTTAATCAGACACAAGTTTGATCTTCTTGACAATGTTACTTGTAGATGTGCCATATATTTCTATCAGAAAGCATATCAATACCTGACTGTGTTTCTTTTTAATACTGTGCTTTCTTCCTCCAAATTAACTTCATCCATGACCTAGATTATTTTGAATTGTATTAATTAACATTCAATTTCCTTATGACAAATCTTAACTGCTCGTTTTATACAGTGACATATGTATTTCTAAAGCTGGCTTCTTCTAGAACAAACAAAGAAACATAAATGATGGACATAGAAAGGCAGAACTGATAAGGGGGTAATGAATTAAGTGTCTTTGAGGAATTAATTGATATTTCAAATCCTAACTCTTGGAAATAAATGTGCGACTGTAAAGGGTTTTAGTAACTTTGGGGTTGGCACTAGAAATGTCTTTATGAACCACACTCATTGATCTAATCACAGTGTAGCTCATACTTTAGTTGTACCTGTCCCCAAAAGACTCTGTTGATGTTGGAGATACAAATGCCCAATAATGTGTGATTCTGAATGCCTAAGGAAACACACACACACACACACACACACACACATCCCCGAATAAATTAATATAAATATATGCTTTTTATTGAAGTACGCATGTATAGAGAAAAGTATACAACTTGTATCTGGCTTAGTGCATTTTCTCGATTTGAACAAGCTATGTAACCAGTACCCAAATAAATAAAACAAAATGTCACCATTAATTTAGGGGCTTCCTTATACCCTCTTTTACTCACTATTCACCTTTCAACTGTAACTGTTATTCTGACTTCTAATAACAAATTTGTCCTGCCTGTTTTTTATGTTTATATAAATGCAATTATGTACTATATTCTTTATGTGTCTGGCTTCTTTTACTCAACCTTTTATTTGTGAAAATCATTTATGATGTTACAATGTAGTTCTCTAGCATAGCCACATATATAGGGTTCTGTTGTGCAATTATACAATTTATTTACACATTCTACTATTGGTGCATATTTGAGTCATTTTCAGTAATTGACTATTATATATAGCACTGTTGTAGCCACTTTTTTATTTGTCATTTAGTAAACACATGTATAGATTTCTTTTGGATATATACCCTGCAGTAAAGTTCATGGCCTGTAAGATATACACAACTTCAGGTTTACTGGATATTGCCAAGAGTTTCCCAAAGCAGTTGTAGCAATTCACACCAGCAGCATATGAGCATTCTGATTGTTTCACTTCCTTGCCTTTATTTGGTAGTCTGATCTTATATTGTAGGCATTCTCAAAGATTTTTAGTGGCATCACTAAATCATTTTGTTTACTTTTTCTTTTCTCTGATGTTTAGTGAAATTAACCTCATGTTTATTGGCCACTTGGATACCCTGTTTTGTAAATTGCCTATTCACGTATTTTACCCAGTTTTCTATTGTGTTGTCTTTAGTTTTTTATGAATGTTTTAAGGCTTTCTTTCTATGGTTGGCATTACTAACCGTTAAATCTGAAGGTAAAGAAATTTAGGGTTTTACAAGAATGAGTAAGAATGTAATTTCTGAAACTTCTATCAGTTTTTACATTGCCAATTTTAGCTGAGCACATTAATTTATTATTTTAAAACTTACCCGAAGCATTGTTCTTCAGTGCTAAAAAATTTTTTGCTTAATTCTGTGTGCACAATTAGAATTTATCTATCTAGAAGTTTAATTATTCTGCTGTCTTTCTAGTCACGCACTTACAAATAGAAAATGGCCATCAGAGTGTATTCCCTGGCACAATGCCTTTCTATGGAAAAATAATAATAATTCTCTTCCTACATAGTTTAAGAATGAGATATATAATATACAGAAAAATGTTTTCATGAAAGTGGCATTAAACTTTTAGGTGGCATCATTGATCTGACAAATAATTCATAGACTTACTAAATGTGCAAGTAGAATACACTTTAGCTGCAGACTATTTTAAAGGTGAGGAAATTGAAGTTTAAATTAAATTAGTCATCCAAAGTCCTGTTGCTAGTTAGTTTCTGAATTGTAAATCTTGTCCTCTTCCACTTATAACTTACAAATTTTGAGTTGTAACTATGTCCCCATAACCTAGAACATCTCAAGAAACTTTGTTACTCCCCACTGTAATTAGAATGTAGAAGCCAGAAGAAAAAAAAAAAAAGTTAAAGATTGCTAAATTGCTGAAGCTTCTATTGTGCAGGGATATGAACCATTTAAATATAAACCAAAGGATTTACAGATGGGGTGAGATAGTCCCTTCTAATCTGCTGGGGGACATGTTCCAAGACCTCTAGTAAATGCCTGAAACCATAGGTAGTACCAAACCCTATATATGTTGTTTTTTGTCTATACACACATATCTATGATGAAGTTAATTTATAAACTAATCTCAGTAAGAAATTAACAACAATAACTAATAGTAAAGTAGAACAATTATAATGATATACTGTAATAATGGTTATAGGAATGTGGTCTCTCTGTCTCTGTCTCTGTCTCTTTCTCTCTCAAAATATCTTATTCTACTGTACTCACCTGTTTGTGGAATTCAGTTGACCATGGTAACTAAAACCATGGAAAGCAAAACTACAGATAAAGGGGAACTATTGTACAGTTATTTTATGCATTATTCCAGATCCAAGGAAGGAGAAGCTCTTAAGAGGTAAAATAAAGACAGATGAAAGAAGAAAGAGTCTTGTTTTTTGTCCAGAAGTTTTTTACATAACATAAAAAGTTTGAGTTATATAAGATCTTAGAGGCTTTCCAATCTGTTACTTTAAATTTACAAATGAGAAAAGCAAAACACGGAGAAATAGAAATGTTTCTAAGTTATAGCTTTAAGGGAAGAGCCCCCATACTTCCTAAATCCTTGCCAATGCTCTTCTTAGGATGAGACATTGAGTTAGAGGACTAAAAGAGGGAGCCCTGCATTGGAATACAATAGAGTAACACTAGCAGTTGTGAGACAGCACTATAAAGAGAGCAAGCAAAATTTTGTCCTGCTTATAGAGGTAGGACACACAAAAGGAAGTGACACTAATGACTGATGCAAAGATTAGCATACAGGGGGATAATCCAGTACTTTGGATAATATAGAGAAATTAAGTTAAGTGCTGATTAATTTAGTGAATCAATACAAGTGAAAAGATAAAAGAAGAGTCATAATTTTCCTGAAAGCTCAGGATGAATCTCTTCAGCAATGTGAGATTCATATTGTGCAACCGTAAAGAGTTGGAGACAAAAAAAGAAAATAATAGCTACAGAATAATAGCAATAGTGGCAAGAGTAGTTAAGGCAGAGAAAGGTTTATTTATTATAAAAATAATTCATGTAAATATTATGAAATTCTGAAGATCTCTTACCACCAGAATATATACAGAGACTGCCATCTCTGAAAATGATCACCATGATTATCAGTAAGACTGTACAGGGAAAGGTAAACAAGACAAGCAATGAAAATGTTTGTGTTCATTCATTGTAATCCCTTAATGAGGAAGAGGAATTACATGAAAACATGTCCTGTGATACGTGCATTCCCATCAATGTGTGTGAAACTATTTTGTCATCATTTACATGATTTTATTTACCTTTTTAGTAACTGGCATATTGCTTTGGTTTTTTGTTTGTTTGTTTACTGTTGACTTAACGTTTTGGTCCAGCTTTGGGTCCACATTTCTAAGTTAAAATATCCTATTCAAATACTGATAAAGTTATCATACATTGGCCACCTATGTGTCAGTCAAAGCACAAATTACATGAATTCTGGCTCTAAAATGAATACCCAAAATGGTCAGCTGTTTTCGATATTGGGAGGTAGTCACCCCACAGCCTTTCTCTATAAAACACAGCTCTCAATGTGTGATTCAAGTCTTATGTTAGTATATTATATCATCTTATAATGGGATATAAATCTTTTGATTTTGAAATATCATTTTAAAGTTGTCATTAAAACACGATAGATTACCAGTTCTTAAGACATTTAATGACTCAGTGTGAAATTGACCCAGTTGCCAAGTTGATAGGAGAACTACCTATTTATATCTCCTTAATGAACATTAAATGTCTTTCTGGATTGATGAAGTAGATGACAGTAATATAAGACTTCTAAAGATGGCAAAGGAAACTGGGAATTCCTATAAGGGTCATCCCCACTGTGGGTCCCCACAGCACTGTGTGCCACAAGAGGGGCCTAGTACCTTGGCCATCTCTGCAGAGAAGGCTAGTGTATCCTAGAGAACAGATAAAGTATCCTTCATTTGAATTAAGCTACACCACCCTCTGATCACTAGAATTTGAAACCTAGGCAATAATTTTGAATACTTTTGTGCCCTTACCCCTATATGCGATGAGGCATTAAATGCCATCCATGCTACTACCATGATAGCACTCTTCTTTTTTCTTTTCCTTCAATTGCCACTGCCACTGCCACAATGCAGGCTTTATTTAGCTCTGTTCTATAACATAACTATGATCTTCTTTCTAACTGGTCTGTCTTATTCATGTCTCTCCCTTATCCAATTCATTTTAAATAAAGCAGACTGGTAAGTTTAATGTGTGGCATTGGCCATATCAATCCTCCTGTAAAGGCTATATCCAATTTTTTGTTGTTGTTCAAACATGCATGAGGAATATGTAACTCCTGTCTATGACAGTGGCTCACCAAAGTAGTGATGCACTAACAGAGAGAGATGGGCAAATAGGATCAGTAGCAAATTCCAGAGAAGTGTATCCCCTTTTCTCATCATTTGGGTCCCTCTTGGCCCTTCTCCTACCCTTCTCCCATTCCGCAGACTTTCTTTATTCCTGCAGACTACAATAACCTTCTCTCCATTTCCATCATCTACATTGAGATCACCTCAAATTCCTCTTTAAATAGTAAAATAGGAAATCTAAAATTAAAATAATATAAATATAATGATCCAAATTGTATTACAAATCATATTATTAAAAATTTTGGCACAGACCACTAGCTTTTTACCAAAATCTGCTCTCTATTTCGGGGCCCATCTAGGTAACATTCCCCAGCTTCTCTGGCAGTCAAGCATAGGCAGGTCTCTCCCAGGGAACGCAAACAGATAATACTATGTGCCCATTCCAGATATATAAAGTCTTTCAGATGTGTTCCTCTTTGCATCTTCTTTCTGTGCTCTTTCTCCTCTACCAGGTAAAAGAGGAAGATGACCATGGCACAACTATCAGGTGGAAGGAGGTGGGCATGGTTCCGTGTCAGTGTTGTGCAGAAAAAGACATATACATATATATGTATTAAATGTAGATATATACACAGAAATAAAAAAAAAAAGAAAAAAATATATATTAAGAGATTTATTTCAAGGAAATGGGCTGGCATCTCCAAAATTTGTAGCTCGGGCTGGCAGGCTGGAAACTCAGGCAGGAGCAGATGCTGTGGACTTGAAGCACAATTTCTTCTTCTTTACAGATCTCAGTTTTGTCCTTATGGCCTTTTCACTGGTTGGATGAAGCCCATCCACACTGTAGAGGATAAGTGGGCTCCCTTAGCAATCTGGGCATCTACACCAAACTGTTATGTTAGCAAGAACTAAAAGTTTATTGTTTTAAGACAACGAAGTTTGAGATTTGTTACATCAACCAAACCTATCCCAAATAATATGTAAAATATTGCTAGATAGAGATCTTTCCATGCCTGCTTCAAAGATGAGATAAAAGTGTCTTGTAATTAAGCATTAAATGTTGATATGCTAGTACATTTTACTCTGAGGTTGAAGTTGGTTTATTATCTTTAGCAAGTTAATCACTTGCTAAAATGTGGATGATGCTTTAATTTGCCCAAGATGAACACATTTTTCATGGTACTATTTAAAGGCGAACATCCACCAAGATTCATTTTGGATTATCACCTCTTTGAAATTAGTGGAGTGAATTTTACTGAGGTTTTTAAAATGTTGTGATTTTGGATTAAATGTTTCCAGAAGGAAGATTACTATTAGCTTGGCTCTAAACTCTTGATGTAGTTCTCAAGCAGTTAAAGGGGCAAAGATGAAGCAGTCACATGGTTTTAGGATGAAAACCTCAAAACTGAGGAGGCAATTGCTTGCTTGATTTGGTTGATAGTCAGCCAAAATCTATGAGCTCATATTCACCGGTATTAACTATATTTACTACTACCAGAATGAAATTCAAATCATTCAGTGTGTAGCCCTAATAATAATCCTATATGACTAGGGGCTGCTTCTTCAACATTATTTCCACCTAATTTATAATCAAGATGTTCAATTAATAATTTCAGCACTTTACGCAGTGTTAAGTCAGCTGAAAAATATGTGATTTTTCCACTTTTCATTTTTCACAATGCTGAGGAATGCATAATAACCTGACAAAATGGAGATGCCAGGAAAGCAACGATTATTAGCAGACTAATGGGAAAAGGAAAGGATTTTAAGAGAAAGGCTGAAAAGTTGATTGAGTTCTGTAATAATATAAAGGCACAAAACTATTGCAAAAATAAAGCAGCCATGTCTACAACACTGGTTTAGTTATTAAAGATTTCTTTGGAAAATAAAATTAATCCAGACATAGGAAAGATTGTCGCTGCTTTGGGTGCTTTCCCCATAGAATCTACAAGATATCTATTGAAATACCTGCATTTTCTTGGCTTTGCCCATGTTTATTTGATATGTAATTTTTTCCTTCTCCATTCTCCATCTTTGGTGCTATTTTCTACATTTTTAAGCTAATCAATTGAGGGATGTTTATTTAGGGTAATTAAATTATTTATTAATTTGACTGATAGTTATGTAAAACTTTTCTCTCAGTGCCAAAGGGATGAAAAGAGAATATATAAAAAAGCAATGTAATAACAATTACCATTTAACGAGTCACTGTTTAGTGCTTACTGTACACTATTTCACTGAATTCTCACAATCCTATGATTATATACAAACAAAATTCTATGGAACAAAGATTCAGAAAAGTTGCATTTAAGCTGCATTTTAAAGCTGAGTAAATGAGACAACCGTCTTCTTAAGTGGAGGTAATAGATGTTCTTGGGAGCCGTGACTAGTTTAGTTGACTGAAGGTTACAGACAGCATAGAGAGTTCTAAAAGGTAAACTTAACAAACAACTTCAAGGCTGTATACCATATATGCTACTGCAAATAACCCATACAAATGAATACTTGACTCAAAAAAAAAAAAAATACACTGACTGAGTTGTAGGTCTCTCAACTACTGAATTAGTTGTGCTAAAAGGTGATGCACATCTGACACTTTAGCATTTGAGAGAGAATCAATAAAATGAGACATTCCAACATTTACCATTTATAATATTTAGGGAACATTTTCCCCCTTAGCAAGTATAATTAATCAGGGTCCTTGAGTGAATGGAACACAGTGGCAGCCCTTAGGGGAATCATTCATGTCATAGCAGGCCTAGATGAAGCACTTTGGGGAAGTAGAGGCTGGAGGGGCTTGCAGAGTGGACACTTGAGGGCACGGGGCACTTGGGAGAGGAGTGGTAATAACGGAACAAAGGTTACTGGAAAAGGGAAGCATGACATAAATTTACACAGTCACAAAAAGTCCATCCAGGATTTATTCTGCTTTCTTATCGACATCAAGGTCTGTGTGAGAAGGCCACTTCAAAAAGAGGACTAAATTCGGAGCAGTATCGTTGATACTTCCCAATTCCAGCCTTGCCAGGGAGATTCAGAAATTATTTCATTTTTCCTGATCTAGGCTTAGAGCGGTGTTATATTAAACAAACTGCTTCTGTTAGGTAGAAAGTCAGATATGAGCAATAGGGGGCTGGACGATGACTCTGCAGAGGTCCTAACTCCACCCAAAGACCACCCTGGAGCTTTCCAGCTCACCCATTTGGTGGTTGGGTTTGCGACCAGCATATCCTGATAGCAAGGAACTGGAGTCAAACCACATTCATTCTGTTTCTAGTGACTGCACAGCCTGTAGTAGTCTGCCCTTGTATTGACCCTTGAATTATAATCTCATTATAATATAATTAGCATCATTGTGGATTTTGCACCCCCTCCCTGTCCCCTCCCCCCTGTAGGCTTTTCCACATGCATTATGGATAATAACATGCACAGAAGGCAAACAGTTACATAGCCCACAAGTGCTAATCAAGTGATGTAGACATAACCATCGCAATGACACACCTCAGGACCACCTGAATTCTAGTCAGATATAATACCCATGCCCTGAGCCCTTCATTGCCATTGTCTCCCTTGATGTGACGCATTCCTCCCTTGCAATGTACATCAATAAACTTTGCTTTGCTTTGTTTCATTGATCTGTACTTCTTTACTGCGTCGATGAAAAGGACTGAGGAATCACCAAAATTCCCGTAACACTTTAGAACACAACCACTACTTGAACAGAATTAAGAAGCAAATAAGAGAATTATACATAATTATACATGATCACCAGAGTTAGCACTTTTTTTTTAAAAGGGAGAATTGTTGAAAATGTAAGAGTTCAGTGAAGTGACATATTCAGGTAGAGAGAATAAAATTTTAGAAAGCATTTAGCCCAAGTCTCCACTGATTTTGATAATGAGGAAAAAAAATTATATGTATAAGTGAGGAAACTGAGGCCCAGGTAAGCTTAGTGGTGTGCATAAGGTGACAACAAATTAGTAACAGATATTTTCAAACAAGTTCCCACTATGCCACACTGCCTCTAAAATAAGTCTGAGTAGAGAATTTTGTGTTTTCCTGAAGATATGAGGGTGATATGACGATTTTACATTAATAGCATAAAATTCCTGTTCTTGTTGCATCAACCTTGTACATGACTGGTTCTTACTGATGAAGCAGAAAATTCATGAGGAGAGTTAATTCTTTTGATATTAAGAAGCTAGCAACTTCTTGAAAGATAAAACAAGAGATATCACTGACTTTTGAATATATTCCAATGCCTACTACACTGAAATAAGTCTAAACCTTGGACTGAATAGGAGATGCTGTTTTCTGTTTTGTTTTTTACTTAGAAAAAATAATAATTTTCTAATAGACACTCCAGAAGTGGAAATTACTGTTTGTGTAAAATTAGCTGAGCTGTTTGGAATTATTTATTGAAAGGTGGCCTCCATAATTTTCAAGGTCAGGTGAGATTAAAATATTTTTCACTAAATATTAATAATTTCTAGTCTATGGGGCCGGCCCGGTGGCGCACTGCTACAGTGCGCTGCTTGGGAAATGCAGCGGCGCTCCCGCCGAGGGTTCGGATCCCACATACAGACCAGCCGCTCACTGGCTGAGCGAGGTGCGGGGGCAACACGGAGGGTTCCGATTCCGTTGCCGGTCACGGTCCGGTACGGGCGCGACACTGAGGGTTGCGATCCGTTGCCGGTCACGAAAAAAGACAAAAAAGGAAAAAATAATAATAATAATAATAATTTCTAGTCTGTGACAGACTATTCAGAAAAACTTGACCACCTACAAGATATGGTTTGAAGAGCATAAGAATTTTTGCACTGTTCCTTAATCTCTTTTGCACCAGTATCACCAGTGCTTGAGATTAAATGTTGATTCGTTTCCACTTTGGATCTCAGTGCTCAGTTTTCCTGAGTTCCCTTTTGAAATGCAAATAAGATAATACTTTAAGCCCTTGTCAGCTAAAAATCCCCTGGAATTACTTAAGAGTGAGCTGGGAGCACATAGCCACCTAAGAGTAAAAAAGGAAAGAGGAACACCAAAGCTAGGAAGGGAAATACTGAAAACTGGGACTTGGGCCTATTAAAAGGGAACCTCCAGGACAGCATAATTTTGCCTGAGGCTCATTCTGACCTCAGAAAGGAAATAGGGGTTGATAGGTGTATCAGAGTGTTTCAATTTTTCACAACTATTCTGAGTGGTATTAAACATCACGAGTGTTTTAAATTAACTTCTTTCCCTGCAAAAAAATGTTTAACAATTGCCTGTGTGATGTGTGCCTTGACATATTGAAGGATTATTCAAAATCTTTTTGTATTTAGGAAAATGACTTTCAAAGCATTTTCCATCTGTGTCAGTCAAATGTAAACACTTTGTTCATCACTGTGGGGGTATTAAGTATTGAATAAGTAAAATTCACAAGAACATGGTGTCACAAAATGAGGAAAAGCATACTATTTGAAATTTAAGAACCCCGATCTCAGTCTCTAATGACTCCTAAATCAGATGGATAGATGTCTGGAATTTTAACTGAGATCCTATTTCTTCCTTCGTCTTTACTTCTATTTTGTATGCATTGTTTGCATTAATGTGCACAAGCACATGTGTGGCAATATTTGTGTGTGTGTGTGTGTGTGAGCATACTCCAAAAACTTTATGGAAAGACTTGTAGGTTTTTTTGTGTTTTTTTTGGTGCTTGGCAGTATGGGCATCTGAATCCTTGGCCTTGATGTTGTCAGCATCATGCTCTAAACAAATGAGATACCCATCCAGCCCTTCACTCTATTTTTCCGTGCACTTTTTGAAGTACCCTTGTATATAGGAGTATATATCATCATGGCTTTTGAGGGCTTCAGAGAAGATGCACGCTGAGGTAGCAGAATGATTAGCGAGATCCTCATGTCCTTCTCTTTCCTCCATTGCACCCTGATATCTGGATTTGCCCCCATCACTATACTGATGCTGCTATCACAAAGATTGTTGTTGATTTCCTTGTTACCGAATACTTGATTTTGCTCCTTGTTCTCTCTTTTCTCTGGCTTTTATACTCCCAATAATCTTCCGTTTTTGTAAATTATCTTTTTTACTCAAATGGCTGGGAAGTATTCTGATATATTTACATTTCTGTTCCTGTCTTCTTTATCTTCTTCTCTTCCCCCTTCTGTCTTCTACATCTGGTTTTGTAAGTAACATTTGGGTCCTGAGTCTTCTACTCTTATGTGAAGCCATAAAGTTTTAATCCTAATTTTACTTTAGCAAAGGATTATTTTGTAAATGCCACTGGAGTCAGAGAGGAGAAATGACTTTTTGAAAGTAATAGAAGGATAATTTTCGATAATCATGTATCCATCCAACCTCATAATTTCACCCACTACATTTATGATAAGTAATTCCAAAACTCTGTCTTCTTCCAGGACCTCCTTTCCAACCACATCCATGGAGTTTCCACCTTGGGCATCCTAAAACAATTTCAAAATTAAGATATCCTGACATTTATATTTTGCCCCAATCTCCCTTCAACAGTCACAATTTTAGTTAATATAATCATAAGTCTCTTCATAATTCTTTATCAGACTCAAGCCATTAGAATTTATTTTTTCTTTATTTACCCCCTATATGCAATCAATCAATCTTTTCAATACTTGGTTTGTAATGTTTCTCGAGCAATATTTTCTTCATTGCCACAATACTAGTTCCACCCCCTCTATCAATGTCTAGATCAATTTTGTGACAAATATTCATTGAGCACCTAAAACCTATGATCATAGTTCTAGTTATTATGGGAAATTAACTGCTCTGTAGACACACGTCCTACCCTCTAAGGAGTTTATAGTTTAATAAACTGTGATGGACAATTGACTGTGCTTTCTGTGTATTCTTCTCTTTAATATGCCTTGGCTACTACTCCTTGTTTATTTGATCAATACACCATTTGAATCATGTTTTAAACACTCTCAATATTTAACTATTTTAGAGAAAGATCAACAATTACTTGGGTTTTGAAGCCTTCTATATTTTCATCCTAACACACCTTTCTAATCTTACCACTTTTTTCCTTTCTGTAAAATCTGCACTGTCATCAGACTTTTCTATCCCCTGTACCTCAAACATGCTGGATGCAATTTATTCTCCTAAATTCTTATTACTAGCTCGCCTTTGTAGTCCTGAGTCTAAACACTTGCCTCTTCCATGGAGTGTATTCTGCACAACCTTGGTAATCTTCCCAGTGACACTTTCTTGCCCCACTCCCAACACTGAGCCATTTTTAATTTTTTTTTCTTAATACACCACTATTTAAAAATCTATACATTTTAATTATTTATCTTGTTCATAGTGTGTCTCCTTATTAGGATGTGAGCTCCAGGAGGGCAGAAATTTTTGCCCATTTTTTTCACAGCTAATCATCAATGACTGCAATGTCTTTTATCACATACTCAATAAATTCTTTTGGATTTAATGAATGAATTAATTAATTCACTCTTTCAGATCTTTGATTTCCTAATCTGGAAAATAGAGATAATACTTAAACCACAAAACGGTTGTTGCAAAGAAAATAAAATCTACATAATCTAAAGATATTTACTGATGTATTATTTTATTTATTAATTTTAATTTTTGTATATGTAATGTAGGGATGTGTTTACCTTGGAATTAATCACCTATAATCAAATGAAAATGGACTCTAATTGGCCAAAATCCAAGGTCTAATATCTTGTCTATGTAATCTGGGGAAGAAGGAGTTAGGAATAAAATGTGTCTTAAATTAGATGGTAAAGGTTTACCTAGATTAGAAACTCCTAGTCCTTTTTTTCCCCCCAGAATTGACCCCCTAAAAAGACTTTTTAGACTTTTTTTCTACTTGCCTCCCTCATAAAATTTTAATACCACAGATATACTATATGTCTGCTTTTGTATTGTAGCACTTTGAGGGTCACTAAGTATTGTAATATCTAGGTTTTTCCCTGTCTCCCTCTCCCTCCCAAAACAATTTTTACCCATTGGGGACAATACTATTTTCACTGAGAATGTGTATGTTAGCCAGTACAATGAATAGCTTAACAAAGCCACTGTTAGGTCCAGTGGTATTTAGCCTAGACTAGAATGCATGGTCTTTTGCTTGCATAAACATCTTTAAAAAGCAAGACAAAGTGAAATTTTAAAAATAGAGCTTCAAAGCCTAAATAACAAAGCGAACAGAAAGCCCATTTGAATTGGCCACTTATCTACCTAAATGTTTTAAAATGAAGACAAACACGCATCAGCTCCTGTGGTTATCAGTGTCCCTCTGCTGTAGACCAACATTCCTCACACTTGAGTGAGCCTCACAGTCACCTGGACCTTTTGTTAAAACACATATTGCTGGCCTTTACTCCCAGAGTCCTTTATACACTAGGTCTGAATTGGGGTCCAAACACTTGTAGTTCTCACAGGTTCCCAACTGATGCTGATGCTGCTTGGGAGATCACGCTTTCAGAACTACTGCTGTAGTTAGTGGTTGACAGGAAAAAAAAAAGTTACTAAATATGTTTAGAATGTTCTACTATGACAATAACTGAGGTTTCTTCAAGGTTTAAATGGATTACTAAAAGTCATGGCTAAATCTCTTCCTTGAAGACATTCAAACATTATGCAGCTGGTTACACAGTAACCAGATCAGAGGTCGGAATGGAGTCTCTTGCCTCCCAGCCTAGGGACTTCATAAATAAAAGACGCTCCTCTGGTGGAATTTCAGGCAGAGAAGGCCTTCCTGGAGGTCTTCCGTTTTTATTTCAAAGATAGCAGCTCCTTTTGTACGTGTAATAGGTACTCTGTTTCCCTTTACCTCCCAATATCAACTAGTTGTCATATCTCAAAGAAGGTTTAGAGGAGTCTGTGTGAAGAAATGCAAAATTTCATGGTTTCTTCTAAGCTAAACTGCTTAGTGAGTTGAATTCTAGGAATGCAAACAGATGATTATAAATCAAACTTGTTTGATTGACCTTGAAGGAACCACAAAGAAACTAGAGAAGGATATGAATTCTAAGGTCAGAGATGTGCAGAAACACAGAAAGTGAGTCATGCTTTTTTCCAGTTGGATTCTGTCAGTGCTGCATCCATAAAGTCTAAATTAAATTTGCTTAGTCTAGATGAATTTAATCTGTCAGTTGGAGGGTGTGTGCATGATATAAATATGACTTTTCCTTTCAAGATAGTACCTGAAATATAGGTGGATTAATCTAAAAGTTAAAATAGAAATATTTTCAAAGCCTATATACATCTCCAAAGAATATAAAAAAACATCAGTTCCTTTTTGAGCCTTAATAAGTGCTGTACAACTCAGTCTATGTCAAACTGTGCCTTTGTGTCTGAAAAAGTGAGGTTACAAATTAGCACTGACTTGCCCTTATTAAGCCCAGGGGTATTTAGACCAGACTAGAATGCATGGTCTTTCACTCGCATGAACACCTTTTAAAAGCAAGTCAAAATGAATTTTTTTAAAATAGAGCTTCAAAGCCTAAATAACAAAGCAAACAGAAAGTCTATTTGATGTGGCCACTTCCCTATCTTAAGGATCATGCTATTGATCCATTGCACATAGATTAACTCCAAGGCAGTACTACTCATTGTGTGAGATAATCTTGTATTTGCCTGCACACCACTCCACCTGGCTTCTTGGATAACAATGCCCAGGAAATGAGAAAGGCTGTGGCAAAGCCCTGGATAAAGAGAGACACCACTAGTGGATGCTTACACCTCACTGTCATCTCAGCTTTTCCTCCCTCTGCCTTTCATTGCTGTGTTTGCCGAAGAAAAGAATTAAAAGAATGGAAGTTTTAGATCTGAGGCAGGTTTTATTGACATCGATATTTTTTCCCAACCTTTTCTCAGCTAAGTGGCAGGTCACTGGGAGACTGTCTATATGCTAAGTCGTGCTTTTGCTTAAGGCTTTTCTGAGAGGGGAATTATTATTTGCCAAGTGATGAAAAGCAGAAATATTATGTTTCTTTACTTCAGAAATATTTTAAAGCTGTTTATTGCCATTTGGGGATTGAACAAATATTTTAAATGACCAGAAAAATAAGTTGCACTCTTAATGTATACAGCAAGTGCTCTTCGTTCAAATAACCAGTCTTCAAGTTATTTCCAGTCTCTCTCTTCCTTGTACCTGTAGAATGGGCATCACCTCACAGCATGCTTAACAGGAGGATTATTACTCTTTTTGGTGCATTTTATTAATCTCAAACATGCCACATACCATGTATTACTACCTGAAATGTAGATAGGCATTCTCACTGGTTACCCCTGAATTTCCTTTTAAGTAGTCTAGGGACTATAGCTTTTACAAGTCTTAAATGAGTAATTAATTATATGAGTAAACACACACGATTATGTTCATATTGTAAATATGATTTTAACACCTGCAGAAGCTGAAAATGAGGGATTTTTCATCCTTGGGGAAGAAGCCATCAGGTGATCTGGCCCTCTTGGGAATTGTTCAGTCAGTGCCGTGGGTGCTGAGCTGTCATGTGGCCCCAGATTCTTCTTTCTTGTTAGGAGAAAACTTTCCCTTATTCTGGGTAGGCAATGAACTTCCTTGTGTGCTTAAGCATGTGTGGCACCCTGCCAATGCCACCACTATATTTGTGCCATCAGTAAGGGACGGTGTCTTTAGCCCACAGTGCAAGAAGCACACAAGAAGTCCGTTGCCCTGGGTTGGTCATCAGGAGAGACCAGCAGGCCATGGGAAAACCATCCAACTACAGATGCTGATCTTGCTGATAGTGTCTGTTCTCAGTGAGTAAAGTGTTTTCCCAATCAGTGCCTGGTGGGTTCAGTCTTCCTTTTTGACTCCGAACCCTTAGAATGTGCTATGTGTCAAGGTCTGTGGGCTCCTCCTTCTAGTGGTTGACATTGTTGTGATCTTTGCCATCCTACATGCAGAGTGAATCCTCACTTGGGACTGGTAGTGGTTCTTCCTGTTCAATGCTCATAAGGCAGAATTTCACATTTTTTAATAACCCAAGGCAAGCTTTCAGTGCTTGTCCTTGTACAACAATCAACAGCTCTAGACTCCTCTGTCCTTTATACCTTCTAAGTCTCATACTCTAGTTCTCCCATCAGACTAGCTTACTTAAGATTTAAACTGTTTCTTCTTCCTCACCTACTTGAAATAAGCAAATTTTTCATCTCACTCAAAACTCATATTAAAAAAAATTAATGGAAGTAAGCACTTTCTTTAATATTATTTTTATTTGGTCTATATTTTTTCTGTAGTATAGATTTACTATGTGTATGAATAAATATTATATATATGCACACATAGATTAATGCATTCTTATCAATTAATACATGGATGCATATAGGTGATGTGGGTCCTTAATTATTATTTATGTATAAACACATATAAACATACATGTGTATATAGTATACACCTATTTTTTACTTATTCTTTTTTTTCTAATTTTCGAAGTTAGGTTTTTGTGCTATGTCTTTTTTGGTTCTTAGTGAGACATTTCAAACTAAAGTGTAGTCAGGTTAATAGTAGGTTCAAGCTCATAATTGCAGCTCGAGATTTGGAACCATCTTTGACTTTGTGAGCTTAGCTAATTTCTATTAGTTTCAAGGGATCAAAAATCAAGAGTCATTATTATCTGGGGATAATAACAAATTAAACTTACATGGGAACATTTTGAGACTCAAACAAAGTCCCTGAGGTAGAGGCCAATCCTCCATCCTCTTCATCTCTGCCTCTCCTGGGACCTCTTCCACTTCACACTCTGGCACAGCCGGAGCCTTCGAGCTGGTCTCCAGTATCTTCAGACTATAGTTTTTGTGTGTGTGTGTGTGTGTGTGTGTGTGTGTGTGTGTGTGTGTGTGTGTGATTGCTACCCCTGTTACAATTCTTATGCTTAAACTTTATCATGTCACAACTCTAGGTAAAGGTTGTACTTGCTTTTCAATATTTGAGCATAAAATGAAAATACCTTAATGTGTCACATGATGATTTTTACAAACTGGGTCCACAAGAAGCTAATATATCAAAGGTGAATAAAAGGTCGTTTTGATTAAGACAGGAGATTACTACTTGGATATATCAAGACAGGAGTCATTTGTGACCCTGCAAGGAGCTGTTTGTAGAGGGGTAGAAATTTAAGTTGGATAAAAGTGAGTTGAGAGAAAATGGGAGGTCATTAAATGAAAACCATGAGTATAGAGAATACTGATAGTTTCTCTTTGAAAGAAAGCAAAGATGAGCAGAGAATGACCAAAGATAGATTTTATAATACAGGGGATAGTTAGGTATGCTTTTTAACCTAAGGAAAAGATCCTGGTTGAGAGGAATTGATACATGAGAGAGATAGGTGAGGGGAGCATTTCAGAGCCAACATTTGGCCTTCAGTACTAGGAAGTTGATGAGAACTCACGGCCATCTGGAGGGGGGTGGCTTTAGTTAGAGCCAGAAACATTTGCTTCATTATAACAGCGGAGAAGTGAAAGTAA
>NW_007730700.1:161241-163452 GCF_000696425.1 Galeopterus variegatus
TATCTTTACATGTTGATAAATTTAAAGTGATATCAATCAGCAGAATTGTGTAATCTTCTCCATCATACTCAGCTTCTCAGGCTTACAGGTAAACAGTCAGACTTAACAAGAATTGAATTTCTTAAATGCAAGCATCTCCTTCTTCAAAGTTGTCTTAAAAGAGCAAGGACAATATTTAATTTATATGAAAAAAAACAAAAACAAATCAAAATAAACACACACAAAAAAACCCTCAGTAATTTGCAATAACCAAAAATAAAATGAATAAATGGAGATCCTTAGTATTTTAGAGATGAAAGGAGAAGAGATGTTCATTTCAATGCACTTATTTTATGGATAAGATAACTAAAACCCAGAAGATAAATTACTCAAGATTACACAGTATATTAGTGCATGAAATGAAACTGGATTCACATACTGAGACCAATACATTCTCTAAGAGAAATCTCTTAAATACATGGTCAGTACTTCAATTTCAACATCATCAAAATTAGAAAAAAAGGGACAAGAATAGAGTTTGAATCAAAATTTCAATACTATTGATGGGATAGATCTCACATGCAAACTAAGAACAAAGCATAGCTTTATCCAATCTTTTAGAAATTCACAGTTCTACCATATTTCTGCCTTTTCCCTTATTCATTTGCAGAGCAAAACTTGCACTGAAAGTATCATATAACTTCATGATTGCTCTAAGTAAACTATAGGCTAAAATAAAATCTAAAAATTGAATCAAAGTACCATTTTCATAACGAAATATGAGAGGCCCTGGCCAGGTATAGTTGCCAGTAAAGTGGTAAAGAAATGGGACACATCAATAAAACGTGAGAACAATTTGAGAGCCATCATAAAATGGTTACAGTATCAAGACCTGGGGAATATCAACAGAGGAAGGACCAAGCCAGCAGAGAGATATGGGAAAATTCCTCTTAAAACTTATGTTTTTCTCCCATCCCATGATACTGGTTTCCTTTGTGGGTTTATTTGTCAATATCAGAATCTTTCTGCATTGTAACAAATTTCAAACTCCAAGTTTGGTTTCAATGGTTACACCAATTCTTGGTCTTAGTTCATTCTTCAATTTGAAGGATGTCCTTCAATTCACCCCATTGTTCCTCAGGTTAAGAATTGTAAGTGTCTTCTACACTCTGGAATTTCAAGGACTACTTTATCATCAAAAACATTTTTTACTTTAGTTTTATTTTTACATGCTATGAGTGTTTTTGTTTAGTAATGATTCAGGTGGTTCCTGAATCAGACAAAAATACAGTAAAAATAAAATGAGATTAAGAGAGAGAGCAAGTGAAATGACCCTTGTTTCCCATTTTCTTTTTTCTTTTTTCCCTGTGGTGTAAATTCTATCTTAGTGTTTTTAGTGAATATGTGAATGTGCTGTATGTACACTTGCATGTGTGTGTGTTGGAAAACAAGAAGGCTGTAGCAAATTAGTTTCATAGGTAGTTAGTCATGGCACTATATTCAAACTGGCAAATCAAAGCAATCTAGGCAAAATTGTGAAGTCAAAAACCGTTATTTTGAAAATAATTCAATAGTATTTTCAGTAGAAAGCATGTATGGCTAATGGAGTCATACATTTATGATCGTCAGTTCTGGATCCAGCACTCCCTTCTGCTCCCTTCAGTTTCCTTCCCTGTAAAAAAGGAATATATTACCTACTTCACAGGTATGTCTGGCATAGTAAAGGCTAAATAAATGTTGATTCCTTTCTTCCATCTCCTGTACCCTAGAGATACCCTATTATAGAATTGTGTTCTATTAATTCAAATACCACTGATGTATTCATGAATCATGGCATTGAAAAAATATAAAATGTGTGTGATATTAAACTATCCCTAAAATACTTCATATTTAACTGAAAAGGTAAGATGTTCATAAAAATAATAATTACAATTGTTACGAATAATAAATGTTCCAAATACCTAATTAGCATTTCAAACACTGCATCTGAAATGGTAAGATTATTATGCATATTAATGCACGCAAGATTGATGAAAAGAGGGGTTAAAATTATACTTACAAATTCTTAGAGTAGGTGGGGGTCATAGTAATTATTTTGTTTAACCCTTCTATTTTAAAACGAGGAGGGTAAAACTCCAAAAATACTGTGATTTGTCCAAGGTGTCATTAGTATCAGAGCAATTAAAGAAAGCCAGCACAGAAGCAGGACCTGTAGAAGTCATTCCACCAAAT
>NW_007730700.1:163911-165932 GCF_000696425.1 Galeopterus variegatus
GGTGGCGTCATAGTAATTATTTTGTTTAACCCTTCTATTTTAAAACGAGGAGGGTAAAACTCCAAAAATACTGTGATTTGTCCAAGGTGTCATTAGTATCAGAGCAATTAAAGAAAGCCAGCACAGAAGCAGGACCTGTAGAAGTCATTCCACCAAATTGCATTCAGTGGAAGAGTGTATGTTCCAAGTCTGTTTAACTCTTTCTTAATTGCTTTAGTATACAAATACATTCCTCTGGCCCAAGCAAAATTACCTTTCAGATTTATTCCATTTGATTGTGACAAGAACACTAAAATCATTTAAACAACACAAAGGAATATGTTTTTGGTGTTGTACGAGAGAATGATTCATCTTTAAAGTACCTAATGAGATATATTAGCTTCTGTCACCCCCTTTGGCTGGGATATTCCATAGATAAAAAAGTTAAAGGACACTATCAGTAGTTTCAAAAGAAACCTCCAAATTGATGATTGCTTTAGACCAGAAGTGGCACGGGGTTTGATATCAAAGTTTGGCATTATGTGGCTTCTATTAATCAAAACCTCTTTAGAAAAGGTTCTGCAGAGCAAGAACATTAGAAGATCTATGGAATGGATGTGCCAGTTATCAAGATGAATTAGAAGCCTACTTCTATACCTTCAGGGGTAGCAAGAGCTAATCCTGTGTGCCACTAAGGAAGACAACAGATAAGAATGGGCCTTCTCCACTAAGCACCTTCGATCACCAGTGGATATTAACATGTGAAACACAAAGAAATCTGAGCATAAACCTTTTGCGTAAGCCATTTCCCCCCAATGATTTCTACATCACCTAGTTTTTCCTCTTCCTTGCCTCTAGGCCAGATCCCCACACCCTGATAAAATGGAGAATCCCACGTGTGGTTCCATAAAACATAAACAGGCAAAATAAGATGCACTCTTACTCAAACTAGTACATCATAAACATATGTAACTCATAACATGTGAAGTAAAATGGGCAGAAAATATTAACAGATTCCAAAAGGACTAGAAAATTTTAAATGAATTCATTGTTGCCATGAAATTTAGGAAAGCTGTCTTTAAAAGGTATGTCAGAAGCTTTTTCTTGTGATATAATCAACAGAGTAAAGAAACAACCAACAGAATGGGAGAAAATGTTTGCTAAATATACATCTGACAAAGTATTAATATCCAGAATATGCAAGGAACTCAAACAACTTTACAACAAAAAACACAAATAACCCAATTAAAAAATGGGCAAAGGAGTTGAACAAACATTTCTCAAAGGAAGACATACGAATGGCCAACAGACACATGACAAAGTGCTCAATATCACTCAGCATCTGGGAAATGCAAATCAAAACCACACTGAGATACCATCTCACTCCAGTTAGGATAGCTAACATCCAAAAGACTGAGAACGATAAGTGCGGGTGAGGTTGTGGAGAAAAAGGAACACTTATCCACTGTTGGTGGGGCTGCAAAATGGTGCAGCCTTTATGGAAAATGATATGGAGGTCCCTCAAACAATTAAGGATAGATCTATCCCACTGCTGGGAATATACCCAGAAGAATGGAAATCATCATGCTGAAGGGATACCTGTACTCCAATGTTTATTGCAGCTCTATTTACAATAGCCAAGAGCTGGAACCAGCTGAAATGTCCATCAATTGATGAGTGGATAAGGAAACTGTGGTATATCTACACAATGGAATACTACTCTGCCATAAAAAAGAACAAAGTACTACCATTCACAACAACATGGATGGACTTAGAGAAAATTAAATTAAGTGAAACAAGTCAGGCACAGAAAGAGAAATACCACATGTTCTCACTTATTTGTAGGAGCTAAAAATTAATAAATAAATAACTGCACAAACAAATAATGTGTGTGGGGAAGAAGACAGAATAACCACAAAAATTCCTGGAACTATTTAAGCGAAGTGGATGGATACAATGGGGGGGAGGGGGTGGAGAGGAAGGGGTAAAGGGGCATGAAAATCAAGTACAATGTATTTTGAGAAGTAAAATTAAATTAAATT
>NW_007730700.1:167158-168048 GCF_000696425.1 Galeopterus variegatus
GTACAATTTAGTACTTACACATAGTATCTTATAATCACTTGTTATTGAAACCCTTGGGTTAATCCTGTCACTTTAACTGGATCTTAAGCTTCTTAACAGCAGAGTTTATGTTCTATTTTCCTTCTTATTTTGTGTCCTTCACAAGTAACTAAGTTGGACCTTAGAGATATGGTAGTGGTCTGAGCAGTACCCTATCCTCTGAAATGAATAAATAGTCTTACTTATATCTTTTTAACTCAAAAAAGAGAGTCAACTGATGTTCTATAGAATGGGAGACCCTTAAAAATAATGTATTTAAAAAATGAAAAGGATAATGCACCCTCTTACTTTACGAATGGCTTGCAGTATGCTAGGGAGTTGGGTAGAATTTGACACAGCACTCTTTCCCTGGCTCGCAGGTATATCTGGTGACTCCTTTCCTGAGTTTATGTCTTCCTCTCCGTGTAATTCTTACATTATCATTCTGAATGAATTTTATGTTTCCACATTGAAGTGGTCATTATTGTCATCGTCCATAACCTGCCCATATAGTTATAAATATCATGGTCTCATACTATTTATTTTATTCTAGAATAATTCCAAGTTACAGTAGAAAAGACATAGCTCCACATTACAACTTTTACATCTATACCAGGCAGCTTATAACAAAATTCCCACTGAGCCTTCTAATCACACACAGAAAATGTGTAGAGTGCCTTACTAGAATAGAATCAAATACATCGGGTTTTTGAGCTGGAAAGGATTTTGGAGCACTTCATTTTACAGAAGAGAAAAGGGTGGTCCAGAAATGGAAAATGACTGGGCCAAGGACACATAGTCAATCCTTCAAAATCTCATGGGTATATTAACAACTGTGTAGTATCAGTTGAGTCAGCCTAGAGCAATGGCTC
>NW_007730700.1:169888-182595 GCF_000696425.1 Galeopterus variegatus
CGGGCGGGAGCGCCACCACGCTTCCCAAGCGGCGCACTTATCCAGTGCGCCACCGGGCCGGTCCCAGATACTCTGTTTTAATCCACATAAGCATTGTAAACTTGGTCCTTAGTACTCCCCCAAATCTCTGTTCTTTGTCTTTTCACCCTTCTTCTGGATTTCTCTTGTGCAGTATTGTTCTTGACTTTTTCCTTGCCCATAGGAAAAGATCTCTCATGAGGTATTTATATGTTGACATTAATGTAGTCTGATTTGTTATTTTTTCCTGAGGATATATGTGTTTTGAGTGATAAGTATAAGGCATTAGGAAGCAGATAAGAAAGGTGTTTTTGAGTATTACTTGATAGTTCACCTTACCTGTAGACTTACTTAACAAGTCCGTCTGGGATAGAAGGTTACTTTTGGGAAAAAGTGAAGGGGAAGATCTTATAGATATGGTAAGGCTGGACTGGGAACACTTCTGGATTCTAAATAGAGGGAATTAAACTTTGACGGAAAGTAAGAGGGGTATGACTAGGAAAGCATGTTGTGAAGTTGAACAAAGTGTCAGACAACAACTTGAATTAAGTGAGGAAGAGATCGTAGGATGACAATCATGTATTCAGTTACTTTCTGTCTCTGTTCCTTATTCTAGTCTATATTTTCCCCCAAAGCCCTTTATCGCCCTTTCTTCTATGTCCAGCTTTCTTCTCTTAAACCCTCTAGATTTCTAGGCCTGTAATATGAAGTAGATACTCAGTGAGGATTGTGTGATTGGCTGGCTGCATCTTGCTTCACCTCCATGTCAGCATTAGGTTTCCCATCAACTAAGGAATGGGTACATTTATACATGGAGATCCTGGACAGTGCTGAGACACTGTAAGTGGGTCATCTCTTGAAATGATTGCTGTCAAGTAAACATGAAACAAGTAGACCAGAATCCAAATACACCTGTCTGTCCTGGAACTCATCGGTCAGGGTGAGTTCCAGAAAGAGGCAGGGGAAATGGAGATGAGGAGAAATCTGACTTTGAACTTCAATTTTACTCATATCATCGATCAGATAAGGTCCCACACAGCCTGATTTCCTTAATACTTTGATCCTTTTTCACTCAATACTCAATCACCCTGAATAAAATTTCCTTTTTTTTCTCATATGGCATTCAACCTTTAATACTTTCTTCTTTAACTTTATAGTAACAGATTTGAAATTTCAGAGATTTTTATTCATTTTTTAATCTTTGATAAAGAAGAGGTCCTTTAAGAAGAAAAGTAAATAATTAAAATTAAAAGGAACTAAGATGGATGTGATAAACAAAATGCTATTTCTTCTAATAGTATATATTTCCATAAACTGAATTGAGAAATTAAGTGATAAAGTATTGCAAACATGCAAAAAAAATTAAATATTTTTTTTCTTCATGCTTCCAGTTCTTTATAGAACATTACATCAGTTAATGGTAATTCGTATAATTTGTGTAATGACATAAATTGCCACAAACCCTCACTCAGCGAAGTGCTGTCAGAGTCATAAATCAGGAGTCAGAGAATGAGCTTTGGGAAGCATAGTCTCTCAGCCTTATTGTGAAAGAGGAACCGGTCAGGGTGGCAATCATTCAGTGGGTAACCGAGCAGGGTTAAGGAGGAGAATGAATGGAATGGCATGAGGAAAGCGTGACTGAGCCAGACCTTGATGAGCTATTCCTCCACATCAAATGGAATAATGCTTCATGGCTACATGTTGTTTTGCTCAACTTCTAAAATTACTTTCCCTGACTTATGATTACTTCTCTGCAGGAGTTTAAGGACAATGTTGGGAATAAATCTCAAATCCTTTCAGGGGCTTTCCAATAGAGGCTACTGGTTTTAAATGAAAACACACACACACATACATACACATTCACACAGTTTTTTCTTCTACCAAAGGCTGGACATCTTTTCTGTTTCATTGAGCCTAATAAACAAAGACCGTGTTTTGTAGTTTTAGTCAACCATAGAATTTGGCTTAGGTCAGGTACACATGGAAATTTGCTTGTGTGTAGATGGTACATCTACACTAAAGCAAATATTCTTTCAGGTGTTTCAGAATCCACCCCCCCCCACCCTATCTTTCTCTCTTACACACACACAAACACACCATGAAATTCTTGTTGAGTATGAAATACTAGAAATTTAATATCTGTATAGTGCTTCAATAAATATTTTCATAAATAGTAAGAGGGAAAATTTCCATTACTGCACACGATTTTTACATATAAACTGTTATCAATTTCCTCATTCACTTGTGCGTGTATGTAAAGAACTGTCAAGGGTTTGAAATTTTACCCTACTATCAAGCCAAAATTTTAGCTTGCCACAGTTCCATGGATGTTAGTAGAAGATATGAATGTTCTGAGTCATAGACAAAGGATTTTGTTACATAGGGCAATAGGAGTAGCCAGATTGTCAGCATTTTCTTGCACTAGTTCCATAAGCCTCAATTCCCATAGCATGACATAAAGAGGGCCAAATGAAGCAAAGATGGCTAGGTGAGTTACATTATAGGAGAGGAGCCCTGAGCATAAAGAATCCAAATCTTTTACAATGAGTGGCAAACATGCCTGCACTTTGTTTCAGAGGGAGTTACTATTTTTATCTTCCAAGACCGCAAACAAACCTGCCCATGGCTCTGGAGGGAGACAAAATCTCTATCTTTCAAAATGGTTCAGTATATAAACATATTTGAAAAGATAATCTGTAACAAATGCAGTCAGTGCCTTTGCTTGCAAAACATGAAGAAGCACTTGCCACTCATGGAGAATTGTCTCCCAACACTTTCTAAGTGGAGAAATGCTCTAATGAATCCAAAAACTTTGACTCCCCTTGGGCTGTGAATCTATGTACTCTTTCTTTTGGAGAGATATTTCTCACCTCCCATTGCCACCATTCTTGGAATTAATGATCTTGAGCTACCTAGACAGTGGAAAATAAAACAAAACATTAACTTTGGTCTTTTAGCATTGGGAGAGGGTCTAAAGCAATAAATCCTTGACATTTGTCCCTTTATCTTTTATTGTATAAGCACTTTGTGAACTTATTGAGTTAGCTAATTTTCCTAACACCTTTGCGAGTAAGGTTAAATGATGTGGTTTCTAAAATAGATATATACAAATTATAACTTGATAGGTCTAGTGATATGAGTTTGGGCTATACTTGTTCTTGGTGTTTAATGAGATTATGGTTATTTTATGGGCCACTGGTTGTAGATTCCTCTAGATGTCATCTGTTTTTACGGTCTAGTATCTGAAGGAACAGTCCAAAATGACTCAATGAAACCACTATCCTCTATACGTAAGCCTATTTTATAACCTTTAATTCATTTAAATGTGTTTGATTCCTACTACAGCTGACTTCAATTTTAACTCTATTTCTAATTCTAGAAATAATAAGCTGAACAAATATAATAAGGCCCTAAAGTTAGATAAGAACTTGAAAGATCATATGGGTAAGTTTCCTATCTTTGATGAGTAAATTCTTCAAACCAATAGTAATATTTTTGAAATAAAATATAGATTAAGTGGATTTTATTTTAGTAAAAGATGTAATAATATAATGTATGTTTAACATTCTGTTAGTACAACCTAATTTTATCCAGACTTCACAAGATTGTTAGCACAAAAACTGTCACAGAATCTCAAAAGTTCAGACACATGGTTTTATTTGTTTTATTTTTCACTGATGAATCCCTGTTACCTAAGACTAGAGTGCACATAGCATGCACTATAAATATTTGTTGAGTAAATGATAGTGTAAGCTTTAATCCTCCACAAAGTCTCTCTGTTATGCCAGCCAAGTTTACCTAGAAATCCACATGTGTAAAAAGAGTCGGCCATTATGAATGCCATTTCTTGGTCAAGCATTACCATTGTTTCCTTCTCTTTCCACCCCACTCAGCAATTGCTCTCAGGAATCCACATAAACAACCCAGACCTCTCATGATGCCAGGGTTATGCTGTGTTCTATACTGAATAAAGAAGTTTTTTCTCCCCCACTTAATAATATATCTTGCCATTCACAGGCTTCAGAAATACAATGTTTGCATCCATGCCACATAAATCTTTGCAAATCCAATTTCTTCAGCTCTAGTCTAAAATTGTGCTCTCCAAAACCTCAGACCTCATCCATGCAGTCAAGATAAGGATAAGATTCTTTTCTGTTCTCTTTCACCATCTTCTATCTCTTCTCTCTCTGGTACCGTTCCTACACAAAATTGTCTGTGTGCAGATTGTCTTTCTTACCCACGTATAAATTAACCCTTGCTTCAGGGACTCCAGTTCCTCATTTTCAGTTATATCTGAGTCTTAGTTTAGCTTAATTGAAACAGCACCTTAACAATAATTTACTTTCCAAATAACTGCTTTCTCTTTTGATGTAAAAAAAAAATTAGTCATCTTTATTTTGAGCAAATCAAAACATTCATTTCAATTATGCATTGGTCAAAATCTTTTTGGAGACTTTTTTTTTTTTTTTTTTGTCTTTTGTCTTTTTTCCGTGTCTGGCAGCGGATCGACATTTTTTGATTCTCCTAAACATGACACAATTTACTCCCCTGATATAAATATAGATTTTCATAAGACTACCTGTTACCAGGCCTGGTTAAAAAAAAAATGTTGTTGATTAAGACACAAAACACAATTGTTTTTGTTTTATCTCCTCTTTTAATAAGATATCTTACAAACTCCTTTTTAAATAAATCATGTTATAAACTCATTTTCCAGTTGAATCTGAATGATTGAATTTACACAGTCATTTTATTTTCCTTCATCTCAGTGATCACATTATCTGCTTTATGTAGATTTCTTAAAAAATGTATAACCATTTCTTTATATTTTTAGTCTATTCTACTCTTCCAAACCCGTGCAAATGGCGATAAATATGATCAGCCTCATCACATAAACATAGATAACTAAAAAAAAAAAGGCACATGGCCTAAGAAATAAAAGTTCAACCTATTTTTGACATAAGTGTCAAGACAAACCAAGAGTTGCCCTTGTGACAGATAATTAGGGAAAACTGTCAAAACTGCAGCTTAATCCTGTGTACATCTGCTCAAAGTCAGATCTGAAAACTGTGGGATCTAGGAAGACAATCTTTTGTAATTAGCCAAGGCTACTATAATCCATAAAAACATCTGATCAAATTGATTTCCAGTCCATCAAGTGGTATCTGTCAATGGCAAACTTACCAGTCATCCTGGAGTTGTGACTACCTCATGTAAACCTCTAAGGTCATTTAAAGGTTCCTTTGCCTTGTAAATATAAAATCATTTTCACTTTTTGACAGGCTGCCTTTTCCCGTAGGGAGGTAGGAAAGAAGGAAAGTAAGAAGAAAATGGAACATAAGAAGCATTCACAAACCATTAACATCAGGGAGGCAGAGATCCACAAAATGTCTTCCATAAAATCACTGTTCTGCTAAAGTATAGTCAACCACAAGCCTAGTTTATGAAGAGAGAAAATTGCACCATCTCTACTTCTGAACTTCAGATCTTGACCTTGCTCTTATAGTGGTATGTTGCTGAGTATTCCACCCATGCATGTCTCACAACTTGGAGGTGTTGTTTCCATCTTTCTGCCCCACCTTGGTTTCTCTCTCCAAATTGTAATCTCTGGACAGTCTCAAATTCAGCTGCTAAAACAATCTTCCTCAATCTCAACTTTTAAAAATGGGTTGAGACACGGCACTTCTCTGCCCCTCTGTTATCTGCAATTCTTTCCCCAGCCTGGCATCCTACACACTTCGTTTGAGCCTTCTCCTACCCTTACTTTCTCCATGGCCACCCATAGTTCCCCTTTTAGGTAAGTTTTAAAATTCCACTCATTTCAAAATTCCAGCCTTAAATCAGTTCAAAATCTCCCTTGCCGTCTCTGGATTGCAGGTGGATACAGTCTTACCCCTCAGTGTGTATGTACTTATTGAAATGGTTCCTTTTAGGTAAGTTTTAAAATTCCACTCATTTCAAAATTCCAGCCTTAAATCAGTTCAAAATCTCCCTTGCTGTCTCTGGATTGCAGGTGGATACAGTCTTACCCCTCAGTGTGTATGTACTTATTGAAATGGTCCAACAGTTTGCTTCATTGTGTTTTCTCCTTCCCAGACTCTAAGGTAGCTCCTCGGTATTGGGCATCCTTCCTTCTTGCACCTCTGCTTCCTTATCCTCTGTACTAAGGCATTTTTCTTCTATCACTTTCACTTTCTCATTTCTGAGTTCCCTTTGCAAGACCATCCCCTACGTAAAGAATACTTTGGCAAAATTCTAGCCCTTAATTTTCTGTTTTTCTTTCTACATTTTCCCTATGACTCTTACTGCCTCCTCTGGGTTGATGACTATAATTTTCGTCTTTCCAGCAGCTTGAACTTGTATCCCATATGTTCAATTGCCTAAAGGCATCTCCACTTAAATGACCTCATATTCATGCAAATCTTAACATATTCAAAACT
Source organism: Galeopterus variegatus (assembly GCF_000696425.1). NCBI lineage: Eukaryota > Metazoa > Chordata > Mammalia > Dermoptera > Cynocephalidae > Galeopterus > Galeopterus variegatus. The sequence continues at coordinate 176,347 of NW_007730700.1, forward strand.
GAACTAATTTTCGCCCACAATTGGATTCCCTTTTCAAATTACTTTATTTTCATAAGGGGATTGCCCCTGGCTGGTTTCCTTTCCTTGTTTATATTCAGTTTATCACCAAGTTTTTTCATTTCTTCCATCAAATTTTCCATAAAATTATTTTTGCCCCTCTTTTGTTTACTATCACCCTCGTAAAGGTTTCCATCACCCTCCTACCCAAATTAAGAACTTTATTAGATTTCTTTATTGAGATATAATTCACATACCATAAAATTCACCATTTTAAAGTGCAAAATGTTGTGGTTCATGAAGTTGTGCTACCATCACTACTACCTAGAACCACTATTCTAGAACATTTCATCACTCCCAACAGAAACCCCATATTTATTAGTAGTCATTACAAGGAAGGAAACAACATCAAAAATGCACATTAATGTGCACTATTTGCAGTGCTGGAGAAAGACACCTCTTGTAAAGATTGAGCAAATGAACTCCAGCACCTTAAATCTGAAACCTGGTAATACCTATTGGACTGATATACAAGAGCACAAATTATAATATAGGCAATTATAAAAGTATTTAATAATTTGGTGCTTAAAGTGAACATGTTTGCATTGATTACAAAAAGTAAAAAAGAAAAAAAGAGTTTTGACAGAATTTTCTCCTCTAATAAAAATTATACATATATAAGAACAAAAGTATGAATATAATTAGGAAAAAAATATCAGGTCCAGAGATCCCAATCACCTTTTAATAAAGCAAGGAATCCTTCTAAAGGCAAACTCACCCTGAGTTATTCAGAAACCTTGTTATTACATATAGCTAATATTTTCTTTAATTGCTTTCAGGCTGAAGTTAAACACTTCTAGCCTCAAGGCTATGATGGTCTCTAGGCTGTCAGATTTTGAATCTGGAAAATCTTTAGATAATACCAGGGTTCCCCATGCACAGTGTTGTAAAATACAGCAAATACTAAAAAGATTCAGTGCTAAGAATAAACAAAATAATTAGACTGATTTTTGTGGTTATTTTCAGTTCTGGGACTTTGTAATTTTGTTCATTTGTATTAAGATGTTGGCTGGTCTTCATACTTCTGGATGGGTTATTTATAAAGGTCCTAACATCCAATAAATTCTTCACCGATTTCCAAATTAGTGTGATGTATACTCCTCCACCCCAGCTACTCAACCAAGACTCTGTTAATTCATGCTAATACCCTTAAAAGTCAGTCAAATCCCAATCAGTTCAGAAGCCCTCCTTAATTAATTTGATCACACTTTTAATTATCATGTTCCTCTCTGTTCCCTATGTACTTGAATTTTTGGTTTCTCTTTTATCTGTTTTCATCTGTATGGACTTATATTATGACTATTTTCTTGTATTTCTTCCAGACTATTAATGTGAGATTTGTGGTGTGGAGGATATAGCTGATAATGATCCCATCTTTGAGCTCATCTGCAATGAGGCTCAACAAGTCCCAGCACACTGAAAGTTTCCTATCTCTTTTTCTTCTCTCTTGAGGAATTTCTTGGCATTGCAGGAACTTGCTTTTCCACTAGTTGGCATAATCTGAAAGTACAAGGAAATAAATTGGCACAAGTAATCAGTAGAAGAAATGACAGGGCCTCACTGGCCCTGAGGGATGATTCTGATACATGATCTATAGTTTCTCAGAGGGGTCCCTGCAGTATTGAACCACAGTTAATTTGCTCATTATTATTATTATTATTTTTAATGTTATTTTCTTTCTTGTTATTATCCCTCACCTCCTCACTTGTGATTCTTGGAATCACCTCCCAAGCAAATTATCTGCCCTTAATTCTTCTTCATAAAGTTAATTTTTGAGTAAAGCCAATTTAAGATAGGATACTTTCAACAAGTCCTTCTTGAGTGAATCAGCAGAGTGTTGTAAGTAACTCAGAGACCACATCGATGTCAAAGATCTATGTGGGAAAAAGGGAAGCACCACAGTCTTACTGTGATATAAGCAGCATTTTTCTTCAGAATTTTCCCACCTCCTTCTTCTGAAATCTAGGCCCTCCCTTTAAAACCTCTTTCTCAGAGCCCTGGTGTTACCATGCTTTTCCACCATTCTGAACACTCAAAGTTGTTCTTTACCCAACTATTCTTAGGGACAACTTCCAAAGTTCTTGATCTGTCTTTTATGATTTCCTTTCCTTAAAATTTTCTTACACTACAACTCATTTTCTCCAGGATTCACTCTGTATAAACACATCCATGTCCAGTTCCAAGGCATAATATATTATCTCTTAAGAGTAATTTGCCTTTTAATAGGGGTCTTTGAAAGATTCATTGCCATTGCAAAGCCATGAATTATACACAAACATAAATTCTAATTGGAAAAATTCCGGGAGCTGTGTTAGGTTAGTTGAACAAATAATTTTCAGAAAGAAGATATTTTATATTGCACCAGATTTATAGTGGCTTATTCTAGCTGCTTACTGGGCTGAATTTGGCGACAGACACACATTCTGTCTACTTTGGAATCTTCTTTGTACTGGAAAAGAAATTTTGCCCGAACTATAACTGAGTTCTTCTCTTTGTTTCTTTTGCTGCTCTTTTGTGTAGGCGTGAAGCAAGACTGATAAAGGTGCAGGATGGTACAAGGAATCTGGAGAGACTGAACATGTTCAACATTCTTTTCTATATTTGATAATATAAAAACATTCTTCCACCCAGTATCTCTTCAGCTAGAGTTCAGGAAGTGTTACATTTTTACTGTTGAAAATTTTCAAATGCTTTTACCATTATTATTTGCAAATTCAGTTTATCTCCAAATTTTCATTAAAAAATTGATGAAGATTTGAACTTTTGTTTAAAAGTGTCTTCACACTCATAGTCATTCAAATCAATAGATTTTCATCATGAGATTAGCAATGAGGAAATTATCTCTTCCACTTTCTATTTATAATACAAGTACCTGCAATTAATCTACTAGTTGTCCCTTACTATAAATTTAAGGTATTTCACTTCCAAAAATACCTCACTCATGAGCTAGTTTTCTGGGTCAGGATGAAACAAAGGTCTTTGGATTAATTTCAGAACTTGCCACTCCATATCATACCCAGTATTTTCAATAAAATAATTAATCAATATTCTGTTCTTGTTAACATCTGGACTACAGCTTTCTAACATCATTATGCATACCTTCCTACTATTTGACACTGATCATATATCACAGCTCTTCAGGTATAATCATTCAAGCCTTAGAAAGACAACCAATTGGACACTTATTCAACTCAAAATGGCTTAATTTTATCTGTAAAATAATTCTTTGTAGCATTATTTTAACACTGTCTTTTTGAAGATGGTCTGATTTAAGGTTGGGCTTACCCCTTTATGACAGGCAGATTTTATCTTTACCTCAGAAATTTTCCCTTATTTGTGTTTTCTTAAAGCTCATCAACATTAAGAACTCTTTAAAAATGTTACTCAGTATTCTGCTATCTAATTTTTAGAGCTGAGCAATTTTAGTACATTAAAAGGGCCAGGAAACTGAAAGAGAGGGTAACATCTTTGAATGGGGGCTATGTATCAGGCACTTTGCTAAGAACTTTGCACCATGTGGCTTAACTTTCATAATGCCCAGAGGGTTATTATGTTTCTCATATGAATAAGCTACAGATCCAAGTTTAAATGATGTGCCTGAGGTGGCACTGGCAGTAGGGATTATATCCATGGCTGTCAGACTGACTCAGGCCAGTGCTTTAATATTGAAGCAGTTAGCTTCTTAACTCTGAAATTCAGTTCTGTCTTTCCATGCCTTTGATATGGATGGATGGATGGATGGATGGATGGATAGATAGATAGATAGATAGATAGATAGATAGATAGATAGATAGATCTTTTATTCATCTGAGGTCAGAAACAACATAAAAAATTTTAGTTTTTATTATTTACTAACAACATCACTGGCCTCAAGTGTTGAACCTATTACCTCCTCATATTTTTTTTTTTTACAGTATTTTGTTTTATTTTGTTGTTGTTGTTGTTGTTTTTCGTTGGTGTTTTTCTCCCATCTTGATTTGTTCTGACCACTATCCTTCCAGGCATAGCTTATAGAACAGTATTTTGTTTTATTTTGTTGTTGTTGTTGTTGTTTTTCATTGGTGTTTTTCTCCCATCTTGATTTGTTCTGACCACTATCCTTCCAGGCATAGCTTATAGATCTAAGGCATTGTTCTACAGATGTTCTCTACTATAGTCCTGCCCTTTCATCTAAGCAAGTCCTTTCTTACCCAAGCTCATTAAAAGGTCTCCTTACATTGACATTATTGGTATTATTTATTTTAATTATATTTTAAACATTAATTGTTCAACTGATATACAATAAGCTGCACATGTTTGAAGTACACATTTAAACTGCACAATTTCTTTGTTTTAATAAGTAATAGACTTTACTTTTGTAGTTGTTTTATGTTTACAGAAAAATTGAGCAGAAAGTAGAGACAGTTCACATACCCCCCTATGCAACACACAGTTTCTCCTGCTATTAACATATTACATTAGTGTGGTAATTTTTGTTATATTTGCAAACCAATATTGATACACTGTTATTAACTAAAGTTTACATTAGGGCTCTTTGAGTTGTACAGTTCTTGGGCTTTGCCAAAGGCATAATGTCATATATTCACCATTACTCAATCATACAGAATAATTTTGCTGACCTAAAAATCTTCTATTTTCGACCTGTTCATCCATTCTTCCCTCCTTTCTCCCCTGAAACCCTGGCAACCACTGACCTTTTTATATTTCCCATTATTTCAAACTTTTTCATTTCTTTGTGCTGGGTACATTCAAAATCCTCTTTTGCTAATTGAAAGTATAGGATAATTGTTGTTAATTACAGCCACCCCACAGTGCTATAGAACACTAGATCTTAATCCTCCTCTCTAGCCATAATCTTGTATCCATTAACCAACTTCTCATTATCCCTTCTTCTCCTACTCTTCCCAACCTCTAGTAACCTTTCCACTTCTATGCGATTAACTTTCTTAGCTTCCACATATGAGTGAGAACATGGCCTTTCTGTTCTTGGCTTATCTCACTTAATATAATGTCCTCCAATATAATCCATGTTGCTGAGAATGATAAACTGCACAATTTTATAAGTTTTGATTTATATAAATGCCTGTGGAACTATCACTACTATCAAGGTAATTAACCCTCAAAATTTTCTTCATGCCTCTTTGTAATTCATTCACAGTTTCCTCCCTCTGCATCCCATTCCCAGGTAAACACATGTTTTTCATATTACTATAGTTCAGTTTTAATTTTCTAGAATTTTATGTAAGTGGATTAATATAAAACATACTACTTTTGGTCTAGTTTTTCACTCAGCATCTTGAAATTCTTTTATGTTATTGCATGTATGAATAGTTCATTTATTTTTACTGCTGAGTATTATTTAATTGAATAAATATACTACAATTTGTTTATCCATTCACCTTTGATGGACTGTTGTGTTGTGTCCAGTTTCGTACTAATGCAAATAGAGCTGCTGTGACTACTCATGCGCAAATCTTTTTATGACCATATGCTTTCATTTTTCCTGAGTAAAGACATATTAGAAAAGTGGCTGGGTCATGTAGCAGATGTATGTTTAAATTTTTAAGAAACTGCCAAACTGTTTTGCACAGGAGTTATGCCCCTGTACATTCCTACCACTAGTGCGAAAGAGCTCCAGTTCCTCCATATCCTAGCCAACATTTTTAATTTCAGCCATTGTAATGCATGTATAGTAGTATATCATTGTAGTTGTAATTTGAATTTCCCTCTTGACTAATAATGTTGATTACATTTTTTATGTGCTTATTGCCATCCAAATATCTTCTTTGATAAAGCAGAAGTAACTGCTCAAATCTTTTGCACATTTAAAGAAATTGGGTTGTTTTCCTAGTAAGTTTTGAGAGTTCTTTATTTATATGGAGTACAAGTCCATTATAAGACATATGATTTGCAAGTATGTTCTCTGTGTCTGTTGCTTATCTTTTGATTCTCATAACAATGACTTTTTAAGAGAACTTCCATAGCCTAGAAAGTCTCACAAGGCAGTAGGCTGGGGCAATCATAGAACTTAACGTAGTTCCTGTCTATTAAGTACCACTATACTTGTTGCTTGCTACCCAGTATCTTGAAAACCTATATTTTATTTATTTTTTGTCTGCTCCTTTGGTCATTTCAATTGGAAGGGTAAATCCAGTCTCTGTTTTTTTTTTTTTTTTTTTTTTTTTTTTTTTT
>NW_007730700.1:182775-193655 GCF_000696425.1 Galeopterus variegatus
GGGTAAATCCAGTCTCTTTTTTTTTTTTTTTTTTTTTTTTCTGGGTGGAAGTTGGAGTCCCCTGATCCACATGAATGTTTTTAGAAAACTCTTTCTTTCCTTCTTCATTTGGAGAATTTGTAAGTACATTTGTCAGAATTGTGGCCTTTTGGCAAGATCAACAGTAGAATTTAATTTCTGTAAGGCACCTAATCCCTTTCAATGTGATGTTACTCTTAATATTTTTTATTATTATTTTATTTTATTTTAATTTTTTCCCCTATTGAAATCTCATTTCCGGTTTAGAGCAAGACCAGAAGTCTAATGTCATCTGATGATCCAAGTGGTATTTTTTCTTGCTCCACAGATGCTGCAGCCCACTGACCTCAGAGGACATCTATACCCCGGCAGGCTTGATCCTCAGGTTTGTACAGCACCTTGAGCTTCTTTTTCTCAACCTCTCTGAGACATTTGACACAACTATCCTCTCCTAAAATACAATATTGTTCTCCTCCTACCTATGCCTAAGTTTTTGAATGCTTCAGACATTTTTTTATCAGACTTCTACTCCTTCTGCACAATCTCTAAGTTTATTTCATTCAGGCCATCTCTATACTCTTAAATTATTTTTCTCTCTTTGATCTCTCCCTTGAAAATCAGATTTGCATATCCAATGCCACTTTAATCTCTCTATTTGGCTATCTCACAGACATTTCAATTCAATCTCAGTACTTCATCATTAACACTTCATTTTCCTCTCATTCTTTGCTCAGTCAGTCAGAAAACCTTACAAGTTCTAACTCTAAAATAAATCAAGAATCTGACCATCTTTCTCTTTCTCACAAATTATATGCTATCCTGCCACCAGCTCTTACCTAGATACCTGGCATTACCTCCTCACTGGTCTTTTCCAATTCTTGCCCATCCTTGTACTTATACAACAGCCTTTCTACTTTCACTTTTGCCCCCAATTAATACATTTGCCTCATGATGACCGTAGTGTTATTTTAAAGCATCGAATCACATTATTGTCATAACTATAATGCTTTAATGGCTTCTTGTTATACTTAGAATAAAATCCAACAACCTTTTCTTGGCTTACAAGGCTGTACCTGTTCTGACCTTCTACCTTTCTCTATTTCAGCCTAACAAGCCAATTTCTCTCTTGCCAATGAGCCAGGCTTTTTTTCTCTCAGTACATAACTTGGTGTCGGATGATTTCTGCCCTTCCTCTGTGTGTTGACAATCTTTCCTTCCCTTGCTAAGTCTCTACTCATATTACTTTCTTAAGGAGAACTACCCTGATCCCTGTAGCTAAAGTAGCCTCACTCACACTGCAAAACTGGAACCTACCATTCCACTGTCTTCTTTGATTTTCTTTCTAGCACATAGCACTATCTAAAATTATCTCAACTATAATTATTTATGTCTTTATTTGTTGTCTCCCCAAAGAAAAAAGGAGAAAAAAAACCTTTTTTACTTTGTATACCCAGTGCTTAAAATAGTACCTGACACAATAAATATTGTTAATCAAGTAGTAGGTGCATAATATTTTCTTATTAACTTTAATCTATTGACTAAATTCTAAAGCTTGTCACTGATCATCACTACATTTTTCTTCTTACTACTCTCTGAACACATGGCTACTTCCTCTTGGTCTTTCTGTCATTTTCTCTTCCTTCTAATGTTTCCATAGATGGTAGATTTGTTGCAAAGATGGCCCCCATTTTCCACCCTTTTTCCTGAACCTGTCCTTTCCTATGTGACTTTGTAGTTCCTTCCATTATGATATGGTTTTTGTTTTCCCATTCTTTAAATCTGGGCAGAACTTTTGTGGCTTTGGATAATAAAAGGTGGCACAAGTGACACTCTGCCAACTGTAAACAAGGAAATGAAGATGCCTTGAAGTACTTTTGTTCTTTCTGTCTCAAATCCTGTCTCTGCCACATGAAAGTGACTGGGCTAGCCTGCTGGAGGGTGAGAGACTGAAGAGGAGAGTCCGGCTGTTCCAGCTGAGCCATCCTGAACCAGTGTAGAGCCAGCTGACTGCCAGACACAAGAGTGCTCAGCCAAAACTGAGAGGGTCTTTCCTGCCCCACAGCTGATGCCAGATGAATGAATGAGTCAGTCATGAGAACAATCACTCATCTCACACAAAGATATATGAGCACTCATTTAAGGTTTATTGTTTTCCACCTTTGAGTTTGGGGGTGGTGTGTTACATAGCAATAACTAACTCATACACTCTTATTTCTGCTTCCTCCTTGTGGTTAAAATTAAGAATCAGATAGCAACTCTTCTATAAATATGTTAGTGGATTTCTACATAAAGTTACAGTTTTTTAAAATATATAAGTTTTTAATAAATCATACTTACTTATGTGTGTTAGAATCTCAAGTTCATTTTGTTTATTCCCTTATAAGTTCCATGGTAGCAGGAAGTAGATCTGTTATTCACTCAGCAGACAGCCTAGTACTTGTAACATTACTAATGTTCGACATTCATAGAAGACTTTATAGTCCTCTCTCAAATAATTTTTACAAATAATCATTTATATTTTAAGGACACATGTAATGCTTTCCACTGAGTCTAGTTTGGAACTTTTTATGCATCTGAATTTACACATTTAAAAATGTTGATTAGCTACTTCTTGCATGTCAAACTCAGGATTTGCACTGGGTTTCATCAATGAGCAAGACAGGAAAAGTTCTAGTCCTCAGGAAACAGAGCGGATTGTAGAAGATGATAGATTTTAAATATATGTGATGACACATATTATGAGAACACACATTTCTTCATTTTCTTTTATTATCTTTTCTATCATATGATATACTATTGCATGTATTAATTTTTTTTAAAAAAAACTTCTTAACCACAGTTCAGATATACTCATGTGAGTGTCTGTGAGTGTGCGTTTGTGTGTGAGTATAAAATTTGGAAATTACAATGGCTATATCTGGGTGATGGTATTACGGATGATTTTTACTCCTCTATATTTTCTATAGGATTTTTTTCTTACAATGAACAGGCATTCTGTAATTAAATGCAAAGTAAAATTACTTTTAAAATAAGTATTTAAAAACAAACAAACAAACAAACAAACAAACAAACAAACAAAAAAGCTGGCTCTACCAGCTTCTGAACATAACCATTGGGAGTACTTTTAGATTACCTTTGTCTTTTGTCCACCTCAGTTTTATATCTCAATATGATATCTCTTTCATTTGTTCAAATTTAATTTTGCAAAAATAAAAGCTTATGCCAGTGTGCTAAATGCTGTCGTGAGATACAGGTGGATAACTGCCCTTTTTCAATAATAAATGCCCTATTCTCTTCACATACCTTATGCTTTCTGCCTTGAGATACCTTGAGTTGCAACCAAGAATTCTAGGAAGGAGGAGCTGTAAGTAAACTCAGGTTGGGGCCGGCCCGGTGGCGCACTGCTACAGTGCGCCGCTTGGGAGCGCAGCGGCACTCCCGCCGAGGGTTCAGATCCCACATACAGACCGGTTCCCGCTCACTGGCTGAGCCAGGTGTGGGCGCAGCACCGAGGGTTGCGATCCCGTTGCCGGTCCTGCACACGTGCACACTGGGGAAAAGGCTGGGGTGGCAGGTGGGGGTGACTCTCCTGCTCACAGGGTTTCTCCAGCATCTGGGCTAAGATGGCAATTCCGTTCTCTCCCACTAGAGAATTTCACAGACCACCTCTGACAAACGCTGCTACTTAGGAGCTGCTTAGAAGGGACACGCTTGTTGCTCATATTGCAAGGGAATCCTGCTGCCATAGAGAAAGCCTCTGGAAGGAGGATCTGAGTGAGGGTAACTTGGAAAGGAAATGATGACCAAAGTCCTTTTTGACCTTGACATTCAGAGCTGAAGATTTCCCCTAAACTCGGTTTGACTGAATTGTTGAGCATTCCAAGGTAAATTTTCCTCTAACCACGTATCTGCCTTTAATCTCAGCAGGAGTAAAATGAGCAGAAATCCTTTTCTTATTGTCTCAAAATCCTACTGATACATTGGCATTTATCAAAAATGGATTGGAACTTCTTTGATTTAAAATTTGAAAGGAAATATCCTGACGAAAGGCTTTTCTATACACTTAGAACTCCATGTACTCTATTTAAAAAATCAATGAGCTGATATTAAAATTGTTCTCTTCTAAAGTGACCCCTGCTTGGGTCCACTTGCATGGACCTCAATAGTACATCAATAGTACTTTTGTTCTTATGTAAGCTTATAGTTTTTGCTTTAACCTGCAACTAAAAGCACCAGAAAGATAAGAAGTTGTTTTTTGTTTAGGGATTTTAATTTGCAGTTAGAAATTTTTTTTAAATATTTTATTTTATTTTATTTTGTCAATATACAATGTGGTTGATTACTGTGGCCAATTACCGAAATCTCCCTCCCACCTTCCTCTCCCCACTCCCTCCCAACAATGTCCTTTCTGTATGCTTGTAGTATCAATATCAAGGAATTGTAATTGATATGTCTCCTCCCCCCACCCCGGTTTTTTTGTTTATTTATTTATTTATCTTTATATCCAAAAGACTCTGAACCATAAATGCTGGTGAGGTTGCGGAGGAAAAGGAACTCTCATACATTGTTGGTGGGACTGCAAAATGGTGCAGCCTCTATGGAAAATGGTATGGAGGTTCCTCAAACAATTGCAAATAGATCTGCCATATGACCCAGCTATCCCACTACTGGGAATATACCCAAAGGAATGGAAATCACCAAGTCTAAGGTATACCTGTTCCCCACTGCAGTTAGAAATTTGACATAAGTTTTATTCTCCAGAACATTTATGGGATAAAAACACAATGGATGTTATTTTTATACCACCTTCCTTTTGTCTAACTGTTTCCTATCCAAATGCTCATTTTTTCCTTCCTCCCTTCCTCCCTTCCTTCCTCCCTCCCTCCCTTCCTCCCTCCCTCCCTCCCTTCCTTCCTTCCTTCTTTTATGGGCCAGACTCTGTACTAAGTATCATCAGAGTAAACCAATTAGACTTAGGTGTTGCTTGCATCCTTCTGTAGTTCACAGTTTTTTGGGAAATTTTAGGTTTCTTAGGCCTACTGATTCCTGTCATATCCTGTCAAACAGGGATCTACCATTTATGCTTATGGTTAGTTATGCACAACAATACAGGTGAAATAATGACAACTTATTATAAAGAGGAAACTTTGTGAAAAATAACACTATGATTTCTCATAAAATTCCTTCTCTCAACCCAGCAACACTTTGAGTAGCCAGGATGCTGTGCTATGATGGATTTGCTTTGTGTTCTTAGTAAAGCTAAATCTACATTTCCTAGACTTTCCTTCTCTATGAAGTTCTGTGTTAGAGTGGAACCGAAGAGATAGCAGTTATTAGGGCAAAAAGATGGAAAGGAGGCAACAACCATATTACTTTAACAATCAGAAGATATGTACGAGGGCTCTAGTACTGTTTCAGCTCTCTATATATCCCTTATCTGTCAGCTCACCTTACTGGCTGGGGCAGCAGCAAAGTTCACAACTCCTTCAACTTCTGCCAAATCCTTCTTCACATTTTCTGACTCGTAGGTCCAGTGCATATTTAGCTCCATGACAACGGGGACCAGCCTCTCCTGCAAGTTACCTGCATCATTGAAGTTGAAGTCTTGGAGGCAGTGGTGAAACGCCAACTTGAGTCCCACTGAATCTTGTGGCTGCCAGTTTGTCCTTGGTGTTCTTCATTTTATATTATATATTTTTTTCCCAACTGCTGACATAAAACCCCAGAATCATATGCACAAAAAAACAGCCTTATACAAACTGTTTGACCAGCTCCCACCATTGTAAAGCTAAATTCCTATAATAAATGCTTTATTCTGTGTCAGTCATAGTAATTCTGCTTCTCTGACTGATCCTTAACTGATGGAGATAGGTTATTCTGACTGATTCTTAACTGTTGGAGATGGGTTATTACTAGGCGACATTTGTAGGTGAGGACATGGAGTCTCAGAGAAAATCACATAAGTAGTAAGTGACAGAGAGGGACACAATCCAGGTTGATATAAACTCATGTGCTATAATAATTTAATGAATTAAAGATTAGGGTGAGATAGAATAAAATAGGGATCTTGCTGAAGGTGTTGGAGTCTCTATTTGTATTCACAAAAGTAGAGTGAGAAGTCATGTACATAAGGGAGAAGATTTCAATCATGAACCTAATTCATGCTTTAGTTCTTCCATGTGTAATATTTCTGGTAAACTCTCTTTTCTTCTCTTGGATTGTTGCCACCATTCTTACTTTTTCTCTATATTGAAGTTACATTTAGAGTTTCACAGGGCTTTAATTTCTACTGCTAAACAGCAGCTCTCTCGGAGTGTCTTCTCAGAACCCCCCCCCCCATATTTACTTATTGCTTACATGTATAATTTTCACCTATATAGCTTATCTTAATTTTAGATCATCTGTTTGAATATAGCATTCAAGGTTAGGAAGTTTTTTAGGAAGTTTCATTAGAGAAGCAAAACTAAGATATTAACTATGCAATTCTTGTATTACATGTTGGTAGACAGAGTTTCCAAGGGAGCATCTCATTCCCATTTCAAGTAGGGCACATAAATACAAAAGAAGATTCATTAAAAAAAAAGAGAGAAAGAGAAGTAAATCTTAATTAAAGACAGTTTTTAAATTTTTAAATGTATTTTCAGTTAAATTTTATCCAAATCATCGACCTTAAATAATAAATCATTCTAAGTATATTTTTAGTTTGACATAAAATATAGGATTACTGATTTAATTTCTCACTTTATCAAACTGTTAAAGTAAATATTATAAATATTAAAAAGCACTGAACAATATCCAATGTCTACCACAAGAAAAACAATTAACATGTGTTAATCAGGATTTGCTAACATAACTTTATAGTAGGTAATCTCTTACTTTGATTATGATACAGAAATGTATGGAATATAAATTTAAGATTAAGAAGAATGTCTCTTTAAATGGGCAATAAGCCTTTCTGAAAGCTTTCAAATTTTCAATAAGAAAATGATTAGCATGGAAATGATACCTAGATGGAATGTCTATACCCATTTACTTGACAAATATTTTGAAACCATGTTCTGTATTAAGAACTGTCTTAGGTCCTGGGGATACAATGAAGAGTCATATAAGGATAAGTCCTGGGGTACGATGAAAACTCTACCCCGTGCCTCTGAAATAGGAGAGGGCTTTCTAAATGCATGTGTTGTTCAGTTTATACAGGCTCTCATTAGAGATTCAGATAAAGTGAAGAACCCAAGGAAAGGTCAATCCATACCTCTCAGGTTGGCTGGGTAGGTAAATGGGAAGAACTTTGAACTAGATCTTGAAGCACGGAGGCTAATCTATGCTTCAAGGCAAGAGGGATTGCAACAGATAAAAGTCAGTCTAGAAAAAAAGAAAAGACAGAAAATTGCAAGTCATTCAGTGTGCTTAGAATAGAGAAGTAGTGAATGAGGAAGAAAAGCAAAACATACATTTGAAGAAGAGCCAAAACATAATTGCTAAGGGCCAAAAAATGATTTATTTTTAAAAATAACTATTTTGTAGTACAGTATTGGAAAAATAAATGATAGAAATTCATCCTTATTGTCAAATTAATTTAGATTTTTTTCCATAACTATATTTTCCTTGAATACACCAGAATGTATAACTGAAAACAATTGTAGTATATTCCCATGAAATGTGTTTGGTTTTCTAAACAGAAAGCCATGTTTTTAAAATCTTTGCCATCATCTTTTTTTAAATCAAAGCATCAGATTCATTTGCCTTCTGAACTTGAGTCTAAGATATTAAATTCTGGAAAGAGCGATGGATTTTCAATATTTGAGTAAAAACTACGTTTTTATAAACAGATTCCTCGCCCCAATTTTCCCAGAATCTAATGTCATATATGTGAATGTGGCATATGAATTCTCATAGTGGGAGGTGGCCCCTGAACGGCAAACTTGGCAAGATGTTCTTGGTGAAGAATAGCTCACATTCCTAGTTATCGCACTTCCCACCCCCTTATCAGGGTGCCACCCAGCCAGGGCTAATTGAGGTCCAAGTTGCATGAAGCAGATGGGATGGGAGTTGGTACATCCATCAAAAAAGAAGAAAATGAAGCTTTTATCTCAGAAGACCCTACTATTCTGGTGATATGGGTTCTAGGGAAGTATACTGAACAGGAAGGTTTTCTGGTGCAAATTGCTAATTGCAAAAAAAGGAAAAGTTTTAAATTCCATGTCAGTGGCAGTACAGTCTGTACACAGTAAATCATTTGAGATACATTTTCATCAGTGAGGATTTAAGCAACAGACACGGCACCTATTTCTTCGAATGCAACAGCTCATGCTTACCTCCCCTGACTTCAACACCTCCCAGAAGTGAACCACAAACTATGAGTCGCATGAATTTAATGATAGAAATGATGGTAGAATGGCACTCAAACCTTTGCCAAAAAAACGTCTGGTTAGAAACAGAAATTTCTTTAAAGAAATAAAATGTGTCTTTCAGATAGTCCCTCAGTCTCTTAGCTTTGCCCTACTGCAAGTCAGAGAGAGAGAGGAGAGAGAGAGAGAGAGAGAGAGAGAGAGAGAGAGAGAGAGAGAGAGAGAGAGAGAGAGAGAGAGAGAGAGAGAGATCGTTTTTTTCTCTTCCTCTATCTGACCTTGTAGAGGTACAGAAGTTAAATGGAGCACAGGTTGAGAACATCCATTGTTCTCATCCCAGCTGCTCTGAACTCATAGAGCACATTGTCAGTGAAATGGAAAAGAAATTAGCAGCTCATTTTGTGCAACGTGAACTTTCTCTCTCTGTCTTGCTCATGCTTGATGGGCACACTCTCTTTGATAAATCAGTCCTTATGCCTTATTTGCCATGCAAGAACTGGAAGTAAGAAATGTCAACAGCACTTCCCTGCTTCTCTTAGAACTAATCAAATTTTTAATCTGCCAAGGTAATAGTTAACTTTTATTCAGATGACTCTTTTCTGGGGATCAGGGTGAGAGAGCAATTAGGAAAATAACAGAAGACAGATCACTCAAATTCCCCCAAACAACCAGGCATTGAAATAGTTATATGCTATAGATTTTAGCAGTGACTCGGGGAAAGGACATCTGCATGCTGTTGTGAGGAGACTGCACCTCACTGCACACTTCTGGACTTCCTGCACACAGAGTTCAATTAGCAGTTAAGGATGGGTTCAAATAGATTTAAAGAATTAGTCATTTTTGAGGCCTTTATGGAAAAACTTAACTTGGTCATGTTTTCTGCTAGCCATAAAAAAAGGAAGAAGAAAGTAAGAAAGTCAGCAGGAGCTAGCTGAAAGTGCAGATGTGGCATCATTGGAGCATCTAGAGATGAGGGCAGACTCAGTATCTGCTGAGTAGCCAGCAGTTCCAGGACAGTAAAGGCTGTTTTAAGGTCATAGGAATCACTGTCAAGATGCAGTACACTGGCAATAGCAAATATTCAGAGAACATTGGTGCTTGGCAAAGACTTGAAGGTCAGCATTTCTAAGAAAAAGAAAAATCTTGAAACTGAATATGTTCTTTATAAATTTACATTTCATGAATAATGCCTCATAAAGGGTGACCTCCTCTGGCAATCCTATATAAGGCCACTATTCTTAATCACTTGCTATTGGGTCTCAAAATAAAAAGCCTTTAAATGATAAGAAAAGATGAGTTTTCTGCCGCTTTGCGTTTTGCCAAAATCTGTTTGAGGCTCGTTGGCAAGAAAGTGACTGTTTGGGTGAGACATAAAAGATCCACTAGTTTGGATGGCTCCAGAACCTGAGAGAGTTGGGTAATCATTTATTTCATTCCTACTTTACTGTATGTCAGTGGGGTAGACCTGCATAAGAGCCTGCTCATCACGAACAATATCATAACCATTATTTGTATCAGTTAGAAAATGAATTTGGGTGCATGTAGTAGGAACCTAAAGAAAAAATCTAGAGGTAGTACTTAACATTAAGTCACTATGGATCACAAGACAATTGATGGTGTCCCAGCCCTCACATTCATATTTTAGGCAGAAAGCAGAAAATATAGAAGACAATGAGATTATGTATATTTCTTAAAGATCCTGAGTTGGAACCTATAGCTTCTGATTACATTTCATTTGCCAGAATTTTTTCATACTGCCACACATAGCTATAAAGGAGGCTAGAAAACGTAGTCTTTTACCAGGACACACAGATGCCTCAGTAAAGTAAAGGTTCTTGGAAAATTGGATAATGGTTAACCAAATCACAGTTTCTGCCATATTATACATTTAAAAAATGAGTAAGCTTTAAACCAAACAACAAATGTGTTTCTTGCTAATAACTTTAATCTTATGAAGTTTTAACAGTCTTATAGGGTGCTAATAAAAAAAATACTATAGTAAACAAATAAATATAGAAAACACATAAGTACTGGAAATAAAAACAAAAAATATCAGGGCCAGCCACATGGCTCACTGGAGAGAGCGCAGAGCTGGTACCGCAGAGGCCACGGGTTCAGATCCTACATAGGGATGGCTGGTGCACTCACTGGCTGAGCGTTGTGCAGTCCACACCGTGCTGAGGGTTGCAATCCTCTTACCGGTCAAAAAAAAAAAAAAAAAAAACCACCAACAAAGCTGATATTGAGTAATAGTAAATATTCTAATGCCTAAAATAGTTTCTGGCATAGAGTAAGTGATAAACAAATATTTATTAAATAAATATATCACACTTGTTTATTAACTCTTTATGGAATGCCTACTAAATGCCAATAGTAATGCTAAGGATTTTTTTTTTTTTTTCTTTTTGTCTTTTTCCGTGTCCGGCAACGGATTGCAACCCTCAGTGTTGTCCCCATACCGGACCGGGGACCGGCAACGGGATCTCAACCCTCGGTGTTGCTCCCGCGCCT
>NW_007730700.1:194295-202551 GCF_000696425.1 Galeopterus variegatus
AAGAAGAAATATTCCTAATAAATATAGATATGAAAGGCTTCAAACAAATATTAGCAAATATATGAAATAGATTATATACCATGACCAAATGTGAGTTTTATTAATCAGAAATGCAAATTGGTTTAAAGTCTCAAATTCAATTAATGTAATATGTCATATTAATAAACCAAAGACAAAAAACAAAAGAATGAAGCAAAAAAACTATTTGTCACCTCAATAGATGCAGAAAAAATCCAACACTGATTTATGATTAAAATTTTTCAAAAACTAGAAATAAAAAGCAACATCCTCAACTGATGAAGATTATCCATGAAAAACCTACAGATAAATTTATATTCATTATTGAAAAAAATGTTTTACTCTGAGGTCTGGAGCAATGCAAAAATATACATTCTTGCTACTTCTATTTAACATCGTATTGGCTGTTCTTGCCAGAGATTAAAAAAATAATTATAGATTCACAGAAAGTTGTAAAATGGTGCAGTTGTAAAATGGTTGTAAGATAGTATCCATCATCCAAAAGAAATATTTTACTCATCTGTAATCAAAACCAGGAAATTGACATTGGTATAATTTGCAGAATTTCACCAGTTGTGCATCCACTCATTTATGTGTGCGTTTGTGTGCACGTGGTTCTATGAAAACTTATCACATGTAGATTTGTGTAACCATGACTACCAACACGATACAAAACTGTTCCCTCACCTCATAGGTCTCCCTTGTGCTATTTATTTCTTTATCGTCACACATCTCTCCCTCCACCTCCACTCAATATTCCTAATCTCTTGCAATCACTATTCTATTCTGCCTTCTTATAATTTTGTCATCTGATGAATTTATGTAAATGAAATCATGCAGTATATAACTTTTTGAAATTGGCTTTTTTCCCAATCAGCATAACTTCCTTACAATGCATCCGATTTTTTGCATGTTTCATAGTCTGTTCCTTTTCATTGCTAGGTCTTCTTCCATGATATAGATATAGCACAGCTTGTTTAATCATTCCCCCACTGAATGACACTTAGGTTGTTTCCATTTTTTGGCTCTTAAAAATTAAGCAGCTGTGAAGATTCACTATCAGGTTTCTGAGTGGTTATAAGCTTTCATTTGTCTGGGATAATATTCAGGAGTGCAATTGCTGAATTGTATGTTAAATGTATGCTTACTGTGAATGTGCCAAACTGTTTTCCAAAGTGGTTGCACCAATGCTCATTCTGATAAGCCATGCATGAGAAAGCCAGTATTTGACATCCTCACCACAAGAACTTGTTGTTGTCACTTTTTTTGTTTGTTTTTAATTGTAGCTGTCCTAGTTACATAGTGATATCTCTTCTTGATTTTAAATTGTATATCCCTGATGGCTAATAACGTTGGCTAGCTTTTCATTTGCTTATTTACTTACTATATGTATGTCCTCTTTGGCAAAATGATTGTACATGTATTTTGCCATTTTCCAATTTGATGTTTTTGTTGTTGTTGTTTTGATTTTTACTGTTGACATTTGAGAGTCCTTTACATAGTCTATGTATGAGTTATGGCAGATATGCAGTTTGCAAATCTCCCAATCTGTAGATTGACTTTTCAGGCTCTTAACTAAAGCTTTTGAAGAGCAAACACTTTTAATTTTGATAACGTCCAATTTATCTTTTCTTTCTTTTTTATAAACCATGATTTTGTGTAATGTCTAAGAACTCTTCACTTAGTCTTAGACCATGAAGACCATGAAGGCTTTTTTTTCTGTTTTCTTTTAAAAGCTTATAGTTTTATATTTACATGTAAATCTACTTTCCAGTTTGAGTTAAATTTGGTATAAGATGTAATGTTTAGGTACAGGTTCATTTTATTTATTTATATGGATGTTCAATTGACCTGGCTCCATTTATTGAAAAGAATATTCTTCCTTTACTGAATTGCTTGTGTATCTTTGTCAAAAATCAGTTGGCGGGTTTTTATAAATACATTCGTAGATTCTTACTTCTATTTCATTGGTCTTTGAGTCATCTCTCCAAGAATACCACACTGTCTTGCACACTATAGCTATAAGTCTTAAAAATCTGAGTGATTCTTCCACTTTACTACTGCTTTTCAAAAATATTCTAGTTATTCTAGTTCCTTTGCCTTTCCCTATAAATTTTAGAATAATCTTATCTTTATGAAAAATTATTCAAGGACTTTGACAGGAATTATAGTAAATATGTGGGTTAAGTTTTGGAGAATTATCTCTACAGTTTAGTCCTCCTATCACAGTACATTGCTACATATATTTGATTTCTTCCAACTGTATTTTGTAGTTTTCAGCATGCAAGTTCTGATAATGTTTTCTTAAGTATATATCTAAGTGTCATATTATTTTGAGTGACTGAAAGTAAACATTTACTTTAGATTTTTCACATAATAATTGCTAGTTTATAGCAACACAATTAATTTGTCTATCTTGATCTTGTGTCCTGTGAACTTTCTAAACTCATTTATTAGCTCCAGAGGTTTTTTTTTTTTTTTTTTTCCAATTCTTTGGGATATTCTATATAGACCATCATGCCAGCTGCAAATAAGGCCAGCTTTATTTCTTCCTTTTCTATACATGTGTATCTGTGTATTTCTTTCCTTATTGCCTTATTGCACTGGCTAGCACGTGAATATTGTTAATACATGTAATGTATTATGTATTTTATTTAACCTATTAATAAAATGAATTGCCTTGTTTGATTTATTTGAGTACTGAACAAGCCTTTTATCCCTGAAATAAACCCCATTTAGTTGTATTATATCAGTGCACTAAATTTAATGATATTTAATTGAGGATCTTTGCATCCATGCTCATTAGGGAAATTAATATGTAAGTTCCTTATTTTTATTTTCTTTTTCTTGTTTTTCTATCTGAATAATATCCCCTTTATAAAATTGTTAGATAGCCCATCCCCGCCCTTTCTCTTTCCTGGAAGTGATTGTGTACAATTACTGTTAATTCTTCTTTAAACATTTGGTAGAATTCTCTAGTGAAACAATTTGGGCTTTGGGATTTTTTTTTTTTTTTGAGAGTTTCTATCCATAATTTTAACTTTTTTAATAGTTATAAGATTATTCTATTTATTTGTTTTGTACTAGATGAGTTTTGGTAGTTTGAGCTTTTCATAGAATTGATCGATTTCACCTAAATTGTCAAATTTATGTGTACTCTTGTTCAAAGTATTCCCTTACTAGAGACTACAATTAACAATTTATTGTATAATATCAAATAACTATGGTATCTGAATAATATCCCCTTTATAAAATTGTAAGATAGCCCATCCCCGCCCTTTCTCTTTCCTGGAAGTGATTGTGTACAATTACTGTTAATTATTCTTTAAACATTTGGTAGAATTCTCTAGTGAAACAATTTGGGCTTTGGGATTATTTTTTTTTTTGAGAGTTTTCTATCCATAATTTTAACTTTTTTAATAGTTATAAGATTATTCTATTTATTTGTTTTGTACTAGATGAGTTTTGGTAGTTTGAGCTTTTCATAGAATTGATCGATTTCACCTAAATTGTCAAATTTATGTGTACTCTTGTTCAAAGTATTCCCTTACTAGAGACTACAATTAACAATTTATTGTATAATATCAAATAACTATAGAGAGGATTTTGAATGTTTCTAACACAAAGAAATGACGAATGCTTGAGGTGATGAAGATGCTAATTACCCTGATTTGATTTTTGCACATTTTACTCATATACTCAAATATGACAGTGTACTCCATAAATACATGCATTTATTATGTACCAATTTAGAAAAAATAATAAATTAAAATTAAAAAAAAGAATAGCAAAGTATTTCCTTATTATTCTGTCTTTACGGTCTATAGTGTTGACACTACTTAATTCCTGATATTGGAAGCTGTGTTGGTTCTTATTTTCTTTGCCAATCTTGCTAGAGGTTTTCCAGGTTTATTAATCTTTTCAAAGAACCAGCTTTTTGTTTCATTTATTTTTTTCTATTGTTTTTCTGTTTTTAATTTTATTGGTTTGTGCTCTTTATTATTTCTTTACTTATATTTTCTTTAGATTTACTTTACTATTTTAAAAAATTATTAATGTAACTCAGATTATTAATTTGATACCTCTCTTCCTTTCTAAATTAATTACTGTATTATAAATTTCTGTCTTGGTAGTGTTTTAGCTGCATTGTCCAAGTTCTAATATGTCATATTTTCATTTTCATTCAATTAAATGTATTAATTTATTTCACTTAAGACTTCCTTTTTGACCCACAAGTTATTTACAAGTGTGTTATTTAATTTCCAAGTATTTGGAGATTTTCTTATTATTTTCCTGTTATTGATTTCTAGTTTGAATTTATTGTGGTGAGAACTCACTCTGTATGATTTTAATTATTTTAAATATGCTGTGATGTCTTTTATGACCCAGTACATGAAAAGGGATGTTCAGTAAACAAAATTAAAAACTGTAAATTTTTTATACATCTATTGTGAACTATAGTCATCAATTAAGTTAAGAAAATAAATGAACAGTGGAAAAATAATGTAAAGGATACAAGAAAAACAAATAAATAATTTGTCTTGAAATTGAGTAAAAAGATCGTTTGTTAGCTTTCTGATTGTTCTTTCTGGTTTTAAATATAAATATTTTGGAAAATCTTTTCTGTATTGCAAGTATAAGTGCAGAAAGAAAGCTTAATTACTGGAATTTTTTTGGTGGCTTTATTAATTTTTCTTTGCAATGCCTATTCCCTTTCCCTCATAGCATCCCAGTTTTTCTATTGGGACAATATCTGTCATCCACTGTGTGTAATATAATTAAATTAATTTTATTTATATGGAGTTCAGTGAAGGAACAGATTAGTGACTAGGTTTCAGTCATCTTATCTGAGAATGTAAATCTTGAGAAAATGCGTGGAAAGATCATAGAATGCCTAGAGGCAATTCATGTATGAAAAGTCCTCAGTTAAAGCTTCCTTACCAAACTGCTCCAGTTGTTAAACAGTTGTCTGTCCAAATTGTCTTTTTGTGTGTTATGGTTCTTGCTTATTGTCCTTTAAGAATTTTCTGGTTATTGCCCATTTCAAAAAATGGACACTGAATGTCCCATTCATTGTGTGAAATTGGACTCCTATAACTGTAACCTCCCACTAAAGATTCATGTTTAACTTAAAAATAAATGGTTATTGTCATTGCAACTGAAACCTTACTGATTGACATGATAAAAGGAATGTTCTATTTAGACTGTGGAGCTGCTGAAAGATAGCATGTTCTAGTGTTTGAAAGTTCAGTTTCTGTCACATACTACCCAAGAGATCTTGGGAAAATTACTTAGTCTTCTGACCTTTTAGTTTCTCATCTTTCAAATGGTATATTAACATTACCTAGCTCAATGAATTATCATGAGGATAGCACGTGAATATTGTTAAAGAGTGTGGCATGGTGCCTAACCCCTATAAAACATTCAGAGAAATATTAGAAACTTTTTTTATCAGTTACTAGTAAAAATCTTCACAAAATATATCAAATTTCAGGAGGTATTTCAATATTGGGAAGGGGTCAAAAGAAGTCTAATCATTACACTGAGAAACGTATTGAGTAAGAAAAGATGAAAAACTCAAGTCACCAAGAAATGGAAATCCTTGGAAATACATTTAAGAACTGAGTTAAACTTGAAGGTAATCAGCAAGCCACTTTACGTTATAAGAAGGCAATGGTCCAGTGAAGATGGAGAACAGCTAACTTTGGTTATGGTGCTGCAGAAATACTGAGAAAAAATCATGAAAATTTCCATGCATCTGCCCTTATATATCATTCGAAATCAATTCTGAAACCTTCATTCTGAAACCTTCCCCAACGACTCTATCCTCTTCTTGTTTTTATACAGCACAATTAACCTGGCAATTAATTATTGTCTGCAAGAAATCGTTGATGGCTTTTGGTTCTCTTTGTCCTCTTCACATTCATTTACCTCTGACTTATATGTCCAATTCGTTCCCTTTACTACAATCCTATTACTACTCCTGTGACTTAGGCCTTCATTCTCATCCAGACTTTGCAGTAAGTTCTTAACATGTCTTCCCACTCTAGATTTGACACCCCTTCTCAAGGACTTGTCTTCATTTCTCTTCTTTTTCCAATATATTCTGTATTCTGTTGCCAGAGTAATGTGTCTCAGAATCTGAAATTGCCACCTGCTCTCCAAGGCCTTTACAGATACCTGTCTCTTACTGAACAGAGTTTACTGTTACCTTCTGTGTGTCCTATTTAGCTCTCAGAAAGACCTATCAGACTGAAAATATACCAGTTTTTCTACCATTTGTGTCTCATTTTGAATTCCTATAAACAAAGAATACATTTTATTCCTATTTGCATCCCTCATATTCTAGCACTGTATTTTACATAGTAGTATTTCCTGAATCTACCCTAATATAAATAAATTGTTATCTAATTGTTATTTATCTGTGAATCTTATCTTCTTTTTTCTTTCTTTTTAAGTAGATTAGAACGTATTTTCTCATTCCTTTCACAGCCCCAAACAAAATACTATACATAGAGACACATCAAATTGTTAAACTGAATTGAGTTGAATTGGAAATCTAAGGAAAAGAAGAAGGAGACAGCCAAGTTCTTTTTCTTTGATTTTTGTTGCTTATTTATTCCAAAGGTTTGGGCAACTCACCTAAATACACAGTAGTTTATTTTCCCTATCCCTTAACTGTCAATAATGATACCTGCTTTTCTCCCTGAGTGCATGTGGAAATAATTAATGTATTTTGTAAGGGCATAGAGAATGCTAGAGAAGAACACTATTAATCATCATCAGTAGCAGCAGAAGAAAGAATTTGTTAAGTACTGATATGTGCATGATTCTCTGCTGAGCAAGATAAGGAGGCAAGTTCCTTGCCCTATGGAAGCCAACAATTGAAAATGGACAACACATTTGAAGGTAACACACTCAGAGAAAACATACACTCAAGGGCACCCAAAGGCAAATGCTGGAACAAGATTGTGAACTTGCTGAAGTCTAGTATTAATATAAAATTGATTTAACATAGTAAATAAACCAATCATATCCTGGAAAAATAATTCACCCATTGACATTTATTAGGTGGGATTGGTGCCAGCACATGTTGACATGTTAACAAAAGGGTCAAATGAAGATAGAGTCCAGGCAGATAAAGAAACATCAGATTTCTAAGGAATCCTGGTGACTAGTTGCTGGACTGGAAACAGAATGGCATGTGTGTGTGTGTGTGTGAGCATGTGTGTAAGAGTATGTGTCTATGCACAGTGGAGTGGGAGGTCCAGGCAGATAAAGAAACATCAGATTTCTAAAGAATCCTGGTGACTAGTTGCTGGACTGGAAACAGAATGGCATGTGTGTGTGTGTGTGTGTGTGAGCATGTGTGTAAGAGTATGTGTCTATGCACAGTGGAGTGGGAGTAGGGAGGCATGAAAAAGGCAAGATGTAGAAAAATCAACAGGAAGAAATAGGTTTTCATTACATAAATGTGTCCCGTTAATATTTTTTTAAGCTCACTGTGCTTGTTCAAGGAAAGAAAATGCCCTGACAGGTGTTAAGGCTTGGCAGGAGAAGTTCTTTGGCAATAGTGGTAGTATAAATGATTCTGGTTCGAGCAAGATTACAGAGTTGGGATAATAGGTAATATATTCTAACTTCCCATGAGCTAAGCAGGGAGTCTGTCATCCCAATTTAATGACTTAGACAGATCTTTGGCACCTTTAGGAGGAAAAAGAGCAATCAAGAAAATGAATGTTTCATAGAAATCATCACATAATTAATTGGTTGCATAGAAGAAAAAAAAAAAAACAATGAAAAAGCACACTGAATCATTCGACAGAACATTCAGTTTTTGACCGACCATGCTGGTCATGTGTTGACATGTAGCCACTGCACTGGTTCCTATTAATCCTGGGTTTAAGATGGTCTTTAATGGTTTTAGACCCAGGAAAAATTGAGTCGCACTACTTAGCCCCTGGCTGCAATGGGCAGCTCAGGTCCAAAGTGACTGCTTTTTGAGTCTGTATTCCTGGGGGCTGGCAGGACCCCAGGCACTTCACAACTGAATCACTTTGACCCAAAGTCATTTGTTCAGTCATGGTTGACAAAAGGTAACAGAAACTTTCTACTGTTCGGAAAACAAATGGATCTCTTGGCCGTTTTCATAAAGATCGACGGGGACTTAAAATAGCCTGAGGTTAATATTATAAATCTTTCTAAAAAAGATTTTCAGAACATATTCTTTATCCTAGC
>NW_007730701.1:0-32846 GCF_000696425.1 Galeopterus variegatus
ATTGGTGGGAGCTAAAAAAACAAACAAATTAATTCACCCACATACACACACAAAAAAAACCTGGGGGGGTGGGGTGGGGAAGAAGATATAACAACTCTACTTTTATGAAGTTGTTACAACAAGCAAACGGAAAGGACATTCTTGGGGGGGAGGGGAGAGAGGGAGGAGGGAGGGAGGTGTCGGTGATTGGCCATAATAATGATATACAGTGTATATTGACAAAATAAAAATTTAACAGAAAAAAAATATTTTTATTAGTTCTAAAATAAAACTTAATGTAAAAAAATATATATATATCACTACAAGGTGCATAGAATAGTTATAGTTACCATTTATTGAGCACTGAGCCAGGTGCTTTAAATATGTCATTTTATCTTATAGTGAATAAAAAAAGTAAAGTGCTGAATAATATGGATAGTATGCTTCCAGTTTTGTGTTTTAGGAAAAACTTCTCTCTTCCCCACCCCTATAGATGTTTATATAGGCATAGGGAGGGTCTGGAAGAATCTGCAAATAACAACTACTCCTTTGGAATGAGAGTGCCTGTGATATATAACTACAATTTTAAATTTTATATACATATATATTTTTTGGAAATTTTTTTTACAATAAAATGCATCATGCAGAATAAACATGTATTTGTTTTATAAAAAAAATAAATAAATAAAATAAAATAAAATAAAATAAAATAAAACTACATCAGTAATAATCTTAAATGTAAATGACTCAATGATCTGAATAAAAGGCAAAGATTATCATATTGAAATTTCTTATATATATATATATATATATATATATATATAATATATATGCAAATTACAAGGAATATATCTAAAATACAAGAATACAAAAAGACTAGGGATAAAAATCCCAAAAAAGAGACACAAACACTAACCTCACAGAACTGTAGGAGACATTGTTTTATGCACACACAAGACATTAACAAAACCCAATCGTGCTGGGTCATATGATAATATGCAAATTTCAAAAAATGTCAAACAATCGACCAGAGTACATATTCTGAATGCAATGTAAAAATCAATAATAAAAAGATATCTAGAAAATGCCCATATGTTTGAAAACGTGTAAGCCAATAAATAGAAGGAAAAAATTCCAATGGAATTTAAAAGATACTTTGAAACAAATGATAATGAAACTATTCAACTACTACTATATATCAATATTGCAGAATACAGCTTATATCTTGCTCAAAGATAAATCTGAAATTTTAAGTTTATATATGACAAAAGATGACAAATTCCATAGGAAAGGGAAACAAATAATAAAGATATTAGAGACAGTAAAGAGAGCCAAAAGTTGGTTCTTTCCAAAGACTGACTAAATTGATAAATTTGGCAGACTAATCAAGAATAAAGTACTTAGGCTTGAAAAGGGGACAGCTCTACAGATTCTACAGATCTCCTCCAAAAAGATAAGAGAAAATTACAACCTAGAAATAGTAAAAAACTTTCTCAACATTATAAATGCCATATATGAAAAGCCCATAGCTAAGATAACACTCAATGGTGAAAGACTGAAAGCTTCTACCCTAAGATAAGGAGAAAGACAAGGCTGCCCGTCTTTGCCACTTCTACTCAACATAGCACTCAAAGATCTACCCAAAGCAATATTACAGAAAGAAATACAGGCATCTAAATTGGAAAGAAAGAAGTAAAATTGTCTGTTTGCAGATGACCTGATCTTCTATGTACAAAACCCTTAAGACTCTGCCAACAACAAAAAAATTGTTATAGCTAATAAACAAATTCAGCAAAGTTGCTGGATACAAATTCAACACACAAAAATCAGTTTTATTTCAATACACTAGCAACCAACAACCCAAAAAGGAAAACAATTTCATTTAAAATGGCATGAAAAAAAAAAATACATAGGACTAACTTTAACCAAGAAGGTTAAAAGAAATTAAAGAAGATCTAAGTAAAAGGAAAGATATCCCTTGTACATAAAATGGAAAACTTAATATCATTAAAATGATAATTCTGTCCAAAGCAACATATAGATTCAATCTGATCCATATAAAAATAGGGATTTTACAGAAGTGAAAAAAATCAATCCCAAAATTCATATGAAATTTCAGGAAACACCAGATAGCCAAAACAATCTTAGAAGAAATATGGAGGACTCACACTCCCCAATTTCTAAATTTACTACAAAGCTACCATAATCACAATATCACAACGGTGTTGAACTGGCATAAGGATAGACAAATAGACCAACTGAATGGAATCGAGAGCTCAGAAAGAAACCCTCACATCTATAGTCAATTGATTTTCAACAAAGGAGCCAAGACCACTCAACAGGGAAAGGGCAGTTTTGTCAACAGATGGTGCTGGGAAGAGTGGATATGCACATGTAAAAAAGTGAAGCGGGACCCTTAGGTTATACCATGTAAAAAAATTAACTCAAAGTGGATCAAAGAGCTGGCAATGGTTTCTTAAACTGACAGCAAAAGCAAATAAGATAAGTTGGATGTCACTAAAGTTAAAAATGTTTGTGCATCATAGGAACCTACCAAGAGAGTGAAAGCACATATATGACAAAGATTTAATATCCAGAATATATAAAAAAACTCCTACAACATCAAAAACTTTATTTTTTTAACTTTTAAAAAATTAAAACATACTTGATTGTACATATCTGTGGGGTACAGAGTTGAATATTAATAACTGTGTGCAATATGTGATGCTCAAATCAGGATAATGAATATATTCTTCATTATACAATGTAATCGGTTTTTGTGACCCTTTATCAATTCTTCCCTTATCTTTCCTCTCCTTCCCCCTTTCCCACCCTTGGTAACCTCAGTTCTATTCTCTCCTTTTGAAAGATCCACATATTATTGTGATTGTTGCATCTTTCTTTCATTCTTTCTTTCCCTTTTATTTCTTTAGCTCCCACTTAGGAGGAGGACATGTATTTCTTCTGTGCCTGGCTTACTTCACTTAACATGATTTTCTCTAAGTTCATTCATATTGCTATGAATGGCAGAATTTGATTCTTTTTTATGTCAGAATAGTATTCCATTGTGTAAATGTATCACATTTTCCTTATCCAGTCATCCAATGATGGACATTTAGGTTGGTTCCATATCTTGGCTATTGTAAAAAAGAGCTGCAGTAAAGATGGGAGTGCAGGTATCCCTACAACATGATGATTTCCATTCCTTTGGGTATATACCCAGCAATGGAATTGCTGGATCATATGGCAGTTCTATCTGTAGTTGTTTGAGGAACCTCCATACTGGTTTCCATAAGACCTGCACCAATTTACAGTCCCACCAACAGTGCAGGAGGGTTTCCCTTTTTCTGCATCCTCACCAGCATTTATTATTCTGTCTTTTTGATAATAGCTAGACTAACTGGAATGAGATGATATCTCAGCATGGTTTTGATATGCATTTCCCTGATGCTGAGAATTTTTTCATGTGTCTATTGGCCACTAGTATATCTTCCTTAGAGAAATGCCAATACAGCTCCTTTACCCATTTTTTAATTATGTTGTTTTTTTACTGTTAAATTGTTTGAGTTCTTTATATATTCTGGATATACATATATGAGATGCACAGTTTACAAATCCTTTGTCAGATGCATAGTTTGCAAATATTTTCTCCCATTCCACAGGTTGTCTTTTCTGTCTATTAATTGTTTCTTTTGCTGTGCAGAAGCTTTTTAGTTTGATATAATCCCATTTGTTTATTTTTCCTTTTATTGCCTGTGCTTTTGAGGTTATATTAATAAACTCTTTGCCCCGTCCTACTTCCTGAAGTGTTTCCCCTGTGTTTTCTTTCAGGAGTTCTATAGGTTTAGGTAAGTCTTTAAACCATTTTGAATTGATTTTAGTATATGGCAAGAGGTACTGGTCTAGTTTCATTCTTCTACATATGGATGTCCAGTTTTCCCAGCACCATTTACTGAAGAGGCCATCTTTTCCCTAATGTATGTCCTTGGTGCCTTTGTTGAAGATCAGTTGCATATAAGTATTTGGGTCGACTTCTGGGTTAAGTCACACACAGACTAAGAGTAAAGGGATGGAAAAAAGATATACTATGCAAATGGAAATCAAAAAGAAGCAGGAGTAGCTATTCTTTCTTTGAGTAAATAGACTTTAAACCAAAAACCATAAAAAATAAATAAGGCCACTGTATAATGATAAATCTATATGTCTATCCAGCAAGAAGACATAACAATCATAAATATATATGCACCCAACATCATAGCACCCAGATACATAAAGCAAACACTATTAGAACTAAAGAAAGAAATAGACTCAAAAATGATAATAGTTGAGGACCTGAACACCCCTCGTTCAGCACTGGACAGATCATGTAGGCAACAAAAATCAAAAGAGAAATATAGGACTTAAGCCTCATTTTAGACCAACTGTATCTGGCAGATATCTACAAAACATTTCATCCAACAACCACAGAATGTACAGTCTTCTCATGAGCACATGGAACATTCTCCCAGATAGATCACATGTTAGGTCACAAATCAAGCCTCAAGAAATTTTTAAAAACTGAAATCATTTTTTTTTTCCTTTTTGTCTTTTTTTCGTGACCGGCAATGGATCGCAACCCTCAGTGTCGCGCCCGTACCGGACCGGGACCGGCAACGGGATCGCAACCCTCGGTGTTGCGCCTGCACCTCGCTCAGCCAGTGAGCGGCCGGTCTGTATGTGGGATCCGAACCCTCGGCGGGAGCGCCGCCATGCTCCCAAGCGGCACACTGTAGCAGTGCGCCACCGGGCCGGCCCAAAAAACTGAAATCCTTTTAAGTATCTTTTCAGACCACAATGGATTAAAACTAGAAATCAACAACAAGCAAAACTCTGGAAATGAAACAAACATGTGGAAATTAAACAACATGCTCCTGGGGCCGGCCCGGTGGCGCACTGGATAGTGCGCCGCTTGGGAAGCGCGGCGGCGCTCCCGTCCGAGGGTTCGGATCCCACGGGGGCAACACTGAGGGTTGCGATCCGTTGCCGGACACGGAAAAAGACAAAAAGATTTAAAAAAAAAAAAAACAAACATGCTCCTGAACAACATATGGATCCAAAAAGAAATTAAACAGGAAATCAAAAAATTTCTTGAAACTATTGAAAATGAAGACACAACATACCAAAAACCTGTAGGGTACTGCAAAAGCAATGCTAAGAGAGAAGTTTATTGCTGTAAATGCTTACATCAAAAGAATTAAAAGATTTCAAATAAATAACCTAATGGTACACCTGAAAAAACTAGAAAAACAACAACAATCCATGCCCAAATTAGTAGACAGAAAAAAAAATAATTAAGATCAGAGCAGAACTAAATGTAAGAGACCCCAAAAATGATATTAAATATCAATGAAACAAAAAGTTGGTTTTCTGAGAACACAGACAAGCCATTAGCTAGGCTAACTAGAAAAGAGAGAAACAGAAATAACAAAAATTATAAATGAAAAAGGAGACATTACAACCAATACCCCAGAAATTCAAAGAATCATTAGACACTATTATAAACAACTATACAGCAACAAATTTGAAAATCTGGAGGATATAGATAAATTTCTGGACATACAAACTATCAACACTGAACCAAGAAAGAAACAGAAAATCTGTATAGACCAACAATGGGCAATGAGATTGAAGCAGTAATCAGCAGTCTCCTGACAAAAAAAGAGCCCAGGACCAGATGGATTTACTTCTGAATTCCACTAACCTTTAAAGAAAAATACCAATATTCTTCAAACTTCCAAAAAACTGAAAGAGAGGGCATCCTCCCAAACTCATCCTATGAGGCCAGCATCACTCTGATACAAAAATCATACAAAGATAAAACAAAAAAAAGAAAACTATAGGCTGATATCTTTAATGAACATAGATGCAAACATCTTCAAAAAATATTAGCAAACAGAATACAGCAAAACATCAAAGAAATTATACACCATGATGAAGTGGGAGTCATCCCAGTAATGCAAGGATAGTTCAACATACACAAGTTGATAAATGTCATACACCACATCAACAAAATCAAAGACAAAAACCATATGATTATCTCAATAGATGCAGAAAAAGCATTTGATAAAATGCAACATCCCTTCATGACTCAGCAAATTAGATACAGAAGGAAAGTATCTCAACACAATAAAAGCCATAAATGACAAACCCACTACCAATATCATCCTCAGTGTTCCTTAAGAACAGGAACAAGACAAGGATTTCCACTCTCACCACTCCTACTTAACATAATATTGGAAATACTAGCCAGAGCAACCAGGCAAGAGAAAGAAATAAAGGGCATCCAGATTGGAAAAGACAAAATCAAACTATCTGTTTGCAGATGAAATAGAAAAGCCTAAAGACTACAAAAAACCTCTTAGAGTTGGTAGATGATTTCAGTAAAGTTGCAGGATACAAAATCAACATGCAAAAATCAGTAGCGTTTTTATACTCCAACAACAAACTAGTAGAAAAAGAAATCAGGAAACTAGTCTATTTACAATAGTCATCAAAAAAAATAAAATAAAATACCTAGGAGTAAATTTAACACAGGAGGTGAAACATCTCTACAATGAGAACAACAAATCACTGTTGAGAGAAATTAAAGAGGACACAAAAAGATAGAAAGACATTCCACACTCTTGAATTGGCAGCATTAACATTGTGAAAATGTCCATACTACTCAAAGTAACCTACAGATTCAATGCAATCCTGATGAAAATAGCAATTACATGCTTCACATAAATAGAAAAAACAATCCTAACATTCATAAGAAACAACAAAAGACCCTGAATCACCAAGATGATCCTGAGCAAAAAAAATAAAGCTAGAGGCATGACACTACCTACTTCAAACTACACTACAAAGCCATAGTAACCAAAACAGCATGGTACTAGCATAAAAACAGACAGTTGGACCAATAGAACAGAATAGAGAACATAGAAAATTTTTTAATTGGTGAAGAATGTGAAAAGTCATTTTCCCAAAAAAACTACACAAATGGCCAGAAAGCACACAATAAGAGGCTCAATGTCATCTGTCATTACTGAAATTCAAATCAAAATCATAAGCAGATACCATTTCTCACCCACTAGGATGGACATAATCAAAACATGGAAAACAGCAAGTGTTGATGAGGATGTAGAGAAATTGGAACCCTCATACCATGCTGGTGGAACATAAAATGGTACTTTCACTACTGAAAACATTTTGGCAGTTACTCAAAAAGTTAGACAAAGAACTATCATATGACCCTGAAATTCCACTCCTAAGTACACACCAAGCAGTTTTGAAAACAGAGACTCCAACAGATACTGGTAGAACAATGTTCACAGCAACATTATTCACAATTGCCAAAAGGTGGAAACAACCCAAATGTCCATTAATAGATGAATGAATAAATAAAATATGGTATATACATACAGTGGAATGTTATTCAGCCATTAAAAGGAATGAAATTCTGACACATGCTACAAAATGTATGCACCTTAAAGACCTTATGCAAAGTGAAATAAGCAACATACAAAAAGATAAGTATTGTATGGTTCCACCTAGATGAGGTACTTGGAGTAGTCAAATTCATAGAGACCAAAGGTAGAGTAGAGGTTTCCAGGGATGGAGGAGGAAGAAATGAAGTTAAATTACTTCATGGGTACACAGTTTCTGTTTGGAGTGGTGAAAACGTTCTGAAAATAGATAGTAGTGATGATTGTGCAACATGGTACTTAACGTATTTAACACCCAAGTTGTAAACTTAAATGATTAAAATGGCAAATTTTATGTTATATATATTTTGCCATGCTAAAAAATATAATAAAAGCATATGAATAAAAAGACCCTCCATCTAACCAATTCCACACTCCACGCAACTAAACACTTATTAGTTTCTTAAGATCCAATGTTTCTCTATGGAAATACAAGCAAACAAACCTGGTTCATTTATTCTGCCAAATGTATGCCTGGTGTTGTGTTTTTTGGTCTTGAAACACGTTTCACAAAAATCAAAGTCATCACAGTTTCTGCATTTGAATCTGGATCCATTGATAGGAAATATTTGACAGCCATCACACCTATTTTAAAAAGAGCCATTGAATGGACAAGAAAAAGATGAGGTCATTTACTAAACTTAATTTGAAAGAAAACCATTTGATGGAGTTTGGATGTGTTGTCCCCTCCAAAATTCATGTGGAAATTTGATCTCCAATGTGGCAGTGCTGGAAACTGATTGAGTCATGGGGCGACCCCTCATGAATGGATTAATGAGTGAGTTCTCGCTCTATTAGGTCCAGCGAGAGCTCGCTGCTTAAAAAGACCCTGGCACCTTCTCTCTCTCTCTTGCTTCCTCTTGCCATGTGATCTGTTTGTACCCGCCAGCTGCCTGCGACTTTCTGCTATGAGTAGAAGCAGCCTGAGGCCCACGCCAGATGCAGCTGTCCCAGAATCATAAGCCAAATATACCTCTTTTTCTTAAAATTACCCAGTCTCAGGTATTTCTCTTATAGCAACACAAAACGAACTAAAACACCATTCTTCCCAAAACAAATCTAGCAATCATAAAAATAAAAACTCACGTGACACCAGGATGAATACTAGGCACCAACTCCATTTCTGATAACAACCCAGTCCAGTGAGACTGCTGAGGAAAGTCGACGATAATATCTTTTCCATTGGCACTGAAAGCTAGGACAAAACAGAAGTTGCCTAAAACACCGTCTTTATTACTAATAAAAATGTAAAATTAAAACATACCTAGCCACATAGTATATTGTAGCTATTTATGTTTTACAAAGAGTACTTATCTTTTAGGGATATGTACTAAGACACTTATTGATGAAGTGATACATGATGTCTGGTACTAGCTTTAAAGTAATCAAGGGAGGATATTACAGATGAAATAATTTTGGCCATGAGTGGAAAACTGTTGAAGCCAGGTAATGGGCACATGGAGGTTTATTACACTTTATTCTCTATTTCTGCATATGTTTAAAATTTTCCTCAATAAGAAGTTTTGTTTGTTTTAATTATACTAAGTCAAAATTCCATTTAGTACCTTCAATATATTAGGAAATGAAAACCTCATTATTAATGTTACAACCTCTCTTGTCCTTTGAGAAAACCAATCCACCACTCAAAACATAACTTAGAAATCAAACTCTTGTTTTTAAAACTTATCTTTGTTTTGATTTGTAAATCTTTTAAAAACCTGTTAAGCAAAGAAAAATGTTAAAATAAAATATTAAATAGGTCATTTGTTCTTATGTGACCTGAGAAGCTCTAACAACACCCTCATCTACCTGGGAAGTACCACTATCGTGGCTGTTTTCTAATCTAAGCTATTTGATGCAAAGAGAGATTTCTACAAGGTTCAAAAGAGGGGGGGGGGGGTATCTTTTTATGGCATCAAGAGAGTTCAAAGATAAAATAATACTATTAACATATGTAATTATTTCTCATGCAGTTGTTAGAATGGTCATAATACACCTTTCAAAGTGTGCCATGTATTGGATTTAGAATCTCGATAATGTCACATTAAACATAACCTGAGAATCTTGTGTTTCTAGTTCCAAACTCCCATCATTAGCACATTTACAGTTCTTAAATTCATTCCTAAATTTTTACGTAGCATGCAAAAGAGAAAAGCAAAAGCAGTCCCTGACAGTCAGGAACTGGCCTGACACTCACATTAGGCCATTTGGCAGAACAACTGGCAGAACAGGTTTACAAAACACCAATATCAGACAAGGCCACTCTGTGACTGATGAATCAAGGCACAAACAAAACTCCTCCTTAATCATGTATGATGAGGGTCAAATCTAATCCAAATCACAAACATGACCACATGTCCCCCTATGCTGGCTAAAATGAATAACTGCTTCCTTACGAATCTTAACTTGGCTCCATTCTTTCTGCCCTTATGTTAAGATTTATTAAGATACCCAGTCTCAGAATTAACCCCCCTTTATTGAGCCCTCCCCAATATATCCAACAGAAAACCATTAGTCCTTGCTCACACCCTTTTACATAGACACCCAGTTCCCCACGGTATGTGTCCTCCTGCATTGCCATGAGTTAATGAACTAACTCAGTTCAACAGCAGGTTTATTCCTTTGTGACCTTTGGCCAGAAGGTACTGACAAGCAAAAGAAGATTATTTATATATTATAAGGCTTTCTGCACACTAGTTTTCCTTGCCCTTGAATGAAAAAATATTGAGTTTACATGAGTTAATGAAGACTTAACATTTGGAATTTTGTTGCGTCGATAATATTACCTTTCACAACCCCCACACTTTGATGAGTCACAGATCCCCATTTGTATTTTGGTGTGGTGACGGAGGCCTTGACCCGCACTTTATCACCAATCTTGATGTGAGAAGAAGAACTCGGTGGAGGATAGCCTGAAGAGTTCAAAAATAAACGTACTATAACTACCATTTATTTGTGGGAACTATGTCTCTAATTAAGAAAAAGCAAAAGAACTTGGCAAAAACTGTGCTCACCTATAAGTTCCACGTGAATATACCTGACCCAGTATGTGCCTCCTTTCTGCTGCCAGTCACACTGCACGTTGAGGTCATGCAGCCCATCTCTGTCCAGTTTGATGACTTTGCCCACATCACCTTCACACACCTCTTCATATGTTCGACAACATCTAACCATCATTCCCACCTAAAATTAAAATTAAATTAAACATCCAGCCGGGCATACATACATGAAATGAACTATTCTTAAGAAAAAAAAAATTTAGTTATTACCCAGAAAACACTCTAAATAACATTTTACACTAAATGGAACCAAAGCTCTTTAGAAAACTGGCCAGTTCTACGTCTAGGGCAGGAAATTTCTGAAATGAGCCGGCATCCGCTTGTGCTGTGAACAAGGCAGCTATCAAAGATGGCTGGGCTCACTCAGAAGAACACTCTGACCATCAAGAGAAACAATGGCTGGAGCACACCAAACCCTAAAAGCCAACGAATTCCTCACCATGATAATAAGCAAAACAAAACTTCTTAGTCACCTTTATAAGCACCAGTGTGTCAACGCCATCATTCTGAAAAGTCAAAAAGCCCCCCAAAATAAATAAGCATTTATTCTGCCTTTCCTGTAAAAACTATATTATAAAAAGTAAGTAGGGTTGATAAAGTTTTTTTCACAAAACATAACTCCAGCTAATAAATTTGGAAGGAGTGACAAAGTTAGAAAATCACAGTGTACAGCCCCTACTGATGGGTCTAGGTGATGACACCACAGCTGCTGGAGCCACAAATGACAGCTAACGGACAGCATCATGGTGGAAGGAGCAGACTGGTGAGACCTAGCCCACCTGACATGTGGGGCAGCAGCGAGCACACTGCCATCTATAAAGCACTCCCACCTGGGGCTCAGCCTGATCCAATCACCTGCCACCTTAACTCCTACTTTACGGAAGAAACGGGATCACTGGAAGATGTTAGCCCACATCACAAGGAAGCCACCTCCAAATGCAGAATGTAAGACATTTGGAGGACACAGTTTCAGCCACAAACAAATGATATGAAGAGAGAAAAAGGGGAGGGGAGGGGAGAGTTGTTCTGGATTGAATGGTTGTACCCCCCCCTCCAAAACTCATGCACTGAAGCCCTAACCTGCAATGTGGTTGTATTAGGAGATGGGGTCTATAAGGAAATAACTTAGGTTAAAAGTGTGGTCATATGGCTGGAGCCCTAATCCAAGAAGATTAGTGTCCTCATAGGAAGAGACACCAGAGTTCCCTTACTCACTCTCATTTCCCCTACATCCACATAAGGACAGAGCAAGAAGGAAGCTGTCTACACACCAGGAAGCGGGCCCTCACCAGACACCAGCCACGTCAGCACATTGATCTCAGACTTCTGGCCTCTAAAACTGTGAGAAATAAATTACTGTTGTTTGAACCACTCGCCTGTCTTTTATTGTGGCAGCCTGAGTTGACTAACACAAGGGAGAACTATTCCAAGTTAAGAGACTTCAGAGACACATCACCCAAATGTAAGGTGTATAATCTTGTTTATATCCAAATTCAAAAAACTAGCTATAAAAAGCCATTTTTCAGAAAATTGGGAAAATTTGAACAAGCATTGGATATAAAACCATATTAAGGAATTACTATTATATTGGGTAACAGTAACATCATGTTAAAAATGATATCCTTTACTAGGATTTTCTTTTACTTTTATTAGGGATATATAATGACATTACAGGTGAAATGAGATGATTTCTGGGATTTTCTCTGAAATATACTAAAACAAGAGAATTAGAACAAGAAAAGGGAGAATTTAAGGTGGCTAAAGGACTACATAAGACATAACCAGGTAAAAAAAATCAGATGGCTGTGCCAATGATATAAGAAAAACAAGCAAAAATGTACAAGAGTGTCATAAATGGGGAAAATGGAGAAATGCTATCTCTGCACCCTGTCCCCTGTGGACAGGCCATCTTTGCTGTCCAGCTCTGGTCCCCTTCCCACCTCCTACTCCTCTGGTCACTCTGCTACAGCCACAGTGGCCCCCAGCTGGCTGGCCATCCTGTTGGGCCACCCTTCACTCCATACACGCCTCATGTGTGCTGCACCTACTCCATGCAGCCACCGGTCCCAACAGCATGCCCTCTCCTTCTGCTCCCTTTCCTGTGGTCTGCACTGGCCCATTCCCAAAGTATGTATCACCTTCTGATACATCAGGGCTCAATGGTTAGGCTTGACTATCTCCCACCACAGGAATGCAGGCTCCCTGAGGACAGGGCCTCTTAGTGTGATGACTACAGGCACACAAGAGATGCTCAAATATTTGCTGAATGAAAATATGATCAAGGCTCCAGCCTAAGACAATTACTCACCTGAATATTCTCTCTCACATACACAGCATAATCATCATTACTCAGGAAATCAGCTCGTTTTTTGTAAGTCTGACTCTCCGTCACAACAGCACCAGTAGACTACAAAAGACAAATACATTTGGTGGGGAAAAAAGGAGAATCAGATAAGCCTACTTAAAAAGAAACAAGCTGGTGAAAATTAAAAAATAAATAATGAAATACTGTATTTTCACTATAAAAATCTAAAAGCAGTAGCACAGGCAGAAACGAATCTCAAAAGCTACAAGTACAGAAAATTTCTGAGGCATTCCCAAATTAATCCTATGAAGCAATTTACACAGGTCAGAAATCAATGTGTTATACAAAACATGATTTTTTAATTAAGTGTCTTCTAATGGCTACCCACCATCATTAGATGTTTGAACAAGGGTCTGTTTTAAAGCTGAAAGTAATTATGACATAGAAAACCCAATCATCGCCTTAGTAGCAAAACACACAGCTTTGTTCTGTGTCCAGCAGAAGCGCAGCTAAACGTTAGGGAACAGTCGACACTAGTTACAGTTAGTCCTTTCAAGGGTCAGAAAAAACTAATATACAAGACACCCAGATCACAAGACAGATGGGACACAGGCCAGGGAGCAGGCGAGTCCACAGAAGGCACTGACCACAGGGTAGGCTGCGCCGTCCTCGTCTTCCACCACCTCCTCATCTGAACACTCGTCAGACACAGTGTCTGCATCCGAGAGCTCCGTGACCTGGACATCAGAGTGATCCAGCAGCCACCCGACCAAGGCCTCCACACCTAGGAGCAAGTACACACAGCACACCACAGGCCACCATGAGGACCAACAGCACTGTGGTGAGAACCACAAACAAACAGCAACAGGAAAACGCAATACCAGGCAAGCCAGACGTGTTCCCTGAAGCACCCATGAGTGACTTCAGTGCGAATTCTATGTTCCTCCTGGGAAATCCCATTTCCATGAGCTGCACCACAACAGGCAGAGCGGGAGTGGGAGACTGCTTGCGCCTCTTCACCCTGGCAGGGCAGATGTGCTGCACCATGACAGGTGTGGTAGCCTCGCTAGAGCTGCAGTCTTCAAACCCCATGCTTGACGGGTGGGTGGACTCCACAGCCAGATACTGGCACACGGCCAAGGCGGCAGCCTGCACAGATGAGAGGGCACTAGGAGGTTTTTGAAGGTGCCCTCAGCTAACTACAGTCTAAAAAAATGGGGATGACGGGCCAGCAACTGCAGTACAGAAGAACAGAAAGCCCCGATGTACATGCGCATCTTAAAATGAACTGACAAAACGTTAGAAAACAACAAAGCTATGTTTCAGAGTTCAATGCAGAGGAAATATCTGGTGGTCAAATGACTCTCCTGACTGCTTCAGTACACAGTGAGCCTAGTAAATTAGCTGAGTACCAATGTCCATTAAGGAAAGCTTCACAGCTGCCCCAAGCTCTGACTGAGCAAGTGCAGCAAGAGGGACAGGGACAGAGGTGTGGCCACCATAACTGGATGCTGCAGTGATGGCCACAGGCACCTGCTCTTCCCTCTGCAACACAGGCCAGAAACAACACATAACTCTCTCATATGCCACCAAATCAACTCTCAACTATTCGAGGGTAAAATAACCACCTTGGGAGTTATACATGGCATTAAAAAATGAGGGAAATAAAGAAAATTAGTTGGGTAATACTGCAATGAATCAATGAGATCTACACCCCACTGGTGTCTGCAGCTGGGAGCTCCCTCCCCACAGCACACAGCCCTTGCTGATCTACTGGCAACTCTCCATTCCTCTTCCCCAGCTGCTCACAGGCATTGAAGAATGGCTATTTTGTTAAAATGAGAATGTCTGTGAGGAAGGAATTAGGTAGAAACCAGGGATACCTTAAATACTTCCAGTGCTTAGAAGTGTCAAAAGCCTAGGATTTTGTGGTGAAGTATGAGTAACTGGAAAGTGACAGGTTTTATCTTAAAAGCTTGTAATTCAGATCCAGATTGAGCTAAGAGTTCTGGTTCTGGTAAAGGGGAGTTAGGGTATACTAGACTAACCCTTTGCTGACAACAATTATAAACTCTGGACAGAATATTTTTTTAAAACTGCTTGAGGGCACTGGAGAACAGCCAAAGTAATCAGAACTGGAAGGGTACAACCCTAGACAGAAGAAAGCCAACAGGCAAGATGCACATCTAACCACAGATAGTGGCAGTGTTACTGGACTACAGTCACCGGCTGGTATTTGGGCCTGCCAAAGCAACCAGAGAGTGAGGAAGGAGTCCCCGAAGAAACCATAGGGTAAAATCCACAAAACATATATATATATAGACCATCCTCAAATCTCTGGAGCATGCACGAGACTTTGAAGAGCCCAGCCTTGATAAAGGGACTGCCAAAAGGCTAGAGAGATTTCCACAGCTGCCCAAGCCAGGCAAGTATTCGAGGTTTAAGTCCAACTAAGAGTGTATGGGTGGAGATGTCCCAAGATGTTGAGGCTTCCACTGAAACCTCTCCAGAAGATTCTAAATCCCTTAGAATTAAGGACCAGGAACCAGGATAAAGGGTAAAACCAAAATTAACCATCATAATAAAGCCTAGCAGCAAGCCTCCTCAGAATCAAGGAATGCCAGGTACTAAGCTACCTGTGAGAAGAAAATTCCACATTCTCCAGAGGAAGCTGACAGAACCCAGAGTTAACAAAATGCAATATTCAAGTATCCAGGATACAATAAAAATTATTAGATGTGAAGAAAAACAAGCAATCACTGACTACAATCAAGAACGAAAGTGTCAAGAGCAGCAGACCAACAGTGGACCCAGATGTTAGAATTAGTGAATGAGAATTTTAACATGCTTATCAGAAATATGTTTTAACATACAGTAAAAGATAGATATAAGGGGTGAAGAGAGAGGAACTGTCAGGAGATAGAGAACTATATAGCGAGAACCACATGGAAATATGAGATCTGAAACATGTAAAATATCTCTTCAATGGACTTAACAGCAAATTAGACCTAACAAAGCAAAGCATTCTGACCTTGAAAATAGATCAATACAAATTAACCAGCCTGATCAACAAAAAGAAAACAATTATGAATATACAAAAACTCACTAGCAGCCTACCAGATGCGTAATGATAGTCTCAGAAAAGAACAAAAAGAGAGCAAGACAGGGAAAAAATTATATAGTCAAAAAGTTTCCAATTTAGGTAGGAGGAAAAAAAAAATCACATAAGAGATACAAGTAACTCGAACAAACCCCAAGAAGTACAAAAAAGCACATGTACACACAGGCACATCTTGGTCAAACTGCACAAACTCAGAGAAAAAATAGAAAATATTAAAAGTAGCTAGAGGAAAAAAAACAATTCCTACAGAAGAACAAAGATAAGAATGATGGCTGACTTCCATCATAATTGATGGAGACAAAACAATGGAAGGTCACTCTCTAGTGCAACAGCCCTTCCCAATTCCTGCAGGACAACTCTGGACTTCCTTCTATGTCCTAACATTCAGCATCCTCCTGGTGTGAAGCCAGGCTGTGCTCTGCCCAATATGCTCTGAAACTGCTCAGTGTCCTCTTTTGATCTCTACCAGGGAGACTGGAAACAGGGTCACCATGCAGCCACTTGAAAGGAAACTTTTACCTCAGAGGTTTTTTGGAACTAAGAAAGGGCTGAAACAGAATAGTTCAGAGAAGACACTGCCGCCCCAGCCCCTCCCCACCTGTCACCCCAGATTCTTGCTCTCTCCTTTCATACCCCACTCTTTCTAGCTCATGATGGGACTGAGGGGACCCTCCCCCCCCATAAGCCCCCAGCAGGCGCTGCCTCACTCTGGATCCTTGCTTCCACAGGGTTTTTCTCTGAGGATGTCTATTAGGGTGATTCCTGCCTGCCAAACTGAGCACTGAAGGTTTTGTTTTCATCTTTGATGTTTTATCCAGAATTTTTTATGTATTATGTAGCAAGAAGGATTGTAAAAATGTCTAGTCCTCTGTGTTGCCAGCCATAAAAGTCCCTGCCCCTCACAGGCCTGGTCACATGCTGCCTCTCCTACGGGACTGTCCTGTAACTGGAGCATGCAGCAGCCTCACTACCCTCCCACTAAGGAGGCCAGGAGCCTGGTAGCCACACAGCACATCCGAGGGAGGCATCAGAGTGAATGAAACAAGCAAGAATGTGCACTATTCCTGGGTCTAACGGGTCTCTTCCAATAACAGTATTTCCTGGAAAAAGATCCCTCCATGGAAATCTTGAATGACTTATATACAAAACTTTTTATGTTTTATATTATTTTGAAAGTATGCCTCTTTGGGGTTGTGGTAGCCTGGCCACACCATCTGGCTATGAGAGTTCTCTTCAGTCTGTGGTCTGGCAGTGTGCGGATCTTTGAAAGTTTCATTCTCCACCTACTCCCCACTTTTTGATGAGGTTTCTGTGATGTGTGGTAGGTGTACATCCTACAGCTTACTAGCTTAAAATGTACTCTCCTTTGGTGTGGTCATTTTAGAGCCGATTGAAGAAAGAAAAACCGATAGTGCAACTATTTTGATATTGAATACCAACAAATGTCTTTTTGAGATATAGAACCAGTCTCTCCAAAAAAAAATAAAGACCCTTCCATGAATAAGAGCATTTAACCCATGCTGTACCTACCTAATTTTTTCAAACAATTTAGACAAACCCAAAATAAAGTTAAACTTCAATTCTCCCGTTCTTTAATTAGTGTTACAATGTTCTGCTGACCATGCACAAGCATGGCTATAGCCTAATTAAGAATTATGTGGGTATTATCATTTAAAATTCAGAATGTATCCTTAAGAAAATATACATCTAGGGCCGAGCCCGTGGCGCACTCGGGAGAGTGCGGCGCTGGGAGCGCAGCAGTGCTCCCACCGCGGGTTCGGATCCTATATAGGGATGACCGGTGCGCTCACAGCACTCACTGGCTGAGCGCGGTGCAGCCGGTCTCAAAAAAGGACAAAAAATATATATATATATACACATCTAGAAAGTTGTTCACAATTTAGTACACTGAATTAAAAACTGTGAAGGTTGCACAACTGTACCTCAAGCTCCTGTTTATCAAATATAGCCTTCA
The DNA here is from genome assembly GCF_000696425.1 of Galeopterus variegatus. Classification (NCBI taxonomy): domain Eukaryota; kingdom Metazoa; phylum Chordata; class Mammalia; order Dermoptera; family Cynocephalidae; genus Galeopterus; species Galeopterus variegatus. The sequence goes on from NW_007730701.1 coordinate 17,945, forward strand.
CAGGAGATGGTTGGGTGGCAGAGGCCAGTAACTGCTGCAAGAGGATCATTGGGGGCTGCGGCCCTTCAGGAGACATGTCACCAAGGTCAGGAGATGCAGCTGCTCCATCGTCTGAATTTGAAAACAAAATATGTACAACATTCTACTTCCAACTGCAAACACCTCTTTGTTAACAAAAGAGAATGCACTGAGCAACCAGGTATGATTTCTGCTTCATTGAGCAACACACAACCAAAATGTTCAAGGCTCGGATATCAAACAAACACTAGACGCTAAAGAAGTTTCCATTCCCTGCTTCTTGGTCTGTGTCCTTCATTAGTTCCTCTGTCTACAAGAGCCAACAAAAGCTGCTTCCCAGATTCCTGCCCTTGGTCCAATTCTTATACATTTTCTACCTTGTGCACTCACTTGTTCAGGAGCCTCCACTATGAACACATCCCAAGTTTGTATTTTCAGTCCTGGCTTTTCCTACTAAGCCTTGTTAAGATCATTAAGAGACACACAATCCCAATGTGTCATGGGATCAGGGTAGTGTCTTTTTTTCTGTTTTGAGTGGCCGTAGGTGAGGCCTTTAGGACCATTTGTCCAGGCCCACAAACAGCCATCACCCTGAGGCCACTTCACACAACTCCAGTACTCACTCGTTCAGACCCTAGCAGCATTTGCATGTACTGGTTTTGTTTGGTGACAACTTCAAGGAACCCAGACCAGAGGCTAGAAATCCTTCTCTTAAAGTGGCAGAGAGTAAATAGTGCAGGCTTCCCGACCATGTTTCTGTGACCACTATTCAACCCTGCGACTACAGAGTGCAAGCAGAGATGGCAAGTAAACAAGCAGGTGCACCTGTTCCCACAGAACAGGTGCCGTGGCAGTTTGCCAATCTCTGCTCTAGATAGCTCCATCTGGAGCCTCTGCTCTGCCCACAGCAGGGTTAATAACCCTGACTCAGCCATGCCACAACTGCTCCAGGGGTGGCTGCAGAACAGCCAGCCCAAGTCCAGGCTCCAGTTTCCTAATTCTTACAATTGTTTTCAAGGTTCCTATCATTTCTAATGCTGAATGAATCTACACTTCTGATCAGTCTCATGCTCAGCAGTTTTCAGATTAATTTACCAATATCCTCTCCTCTTAAGAAACAAACCCAAACACTCCACTTTCCAATGTACTTTCTAATTGTTCAGACTCACTGTTCTCCCTACAACCCAAGCTTGAGACATCAGCCATCTTTGACTTTTTGCTGGTTTCCCAAAAAGTTACATCTAAAAGACCACTCCACCAGTGTCCACTGGAACCTTCTTTCCATTTCTCTTGCCTTCCCCTAGAAAACACCTTGTCACTTGACATAAGAACAATTCTCCATCTCCATGATCTTTGGTTTTCAATACTCCTGTGCCTCACTAGCTTTACGACCCCAAATATCAGTCCTTACCATGTGCTCCCCTGCCACGGCTTTCTAACTTGGCCTGGTAGTCAGGTACTCCGTGACAGGACTTCAACCGACCTTTTGGCTTTAGCCCCACCATTCACTGATAAACCCTGAGCTCCAAGCAAAGCAGAGCTCAATACTCTCCCAATAACCTGCTGCTTTCATTTGTGCTCCTCTGTCCTTCCACCAACTCGGAGATTCCTGGTCACCTGGCACCTGTCTGCCACATCCTTCAAAGGCTGCCTGCCCAACCCTCAGCTGCCACTTCACCCTGAATGCCTACGGAACTCCTCACAAGTCTCACAGTGCACTGGCTCCGTACCTTAAACAGAGCCATCTGTGTTGACTTTCTTTCCCCTTCCCATCCTAGTGAGTAAGGATCACAAACAAGGACTACCTTTTTCCCCCATGATATATTTACCACAGTATCTTTCTGTAGTGGACAATCAAAAAATATTTCACATTCAGATCCCCATACTGGTCAGCTGACCTCACCCCCCATCCCCCAAACATAGCTTTAGTTTTTTTCATTAAAAGTGATACAACCCCATACTGGCCAGCTGCCCAAAAAAAAAAAAAAAAAAAAAAAAAAAAAAAGTGAGACAAGCTGAAGCAATATAGAAAATTATAAAGAAAATCAGCCAAAATTCCACCATTCAAAGATCACTGTCACCATTTTGCTAAACAGAGAAATCAATGACATATCTACAAACAGAAGTACATAGTAACATGCTCTTTTGTTTACTTATGCATCATTTTCATGTTCTCCTGTCAATAAACATATATCTGTATCATCCTCTGAATGGCATCATGGTATTCCACTGCATAAATATACTACGTAATTAATGCGCATTTTGGTGTCTCCAATTTTTCAACATAAAAACAAGACCAAAAAAGAAGCCACAATGGTCAGTAAACACATAATCTTCAGGCCTTCCTTTCTGTTTGAGAAATTCCCCCAAGATGACTTGCTAGGTGAATGTACATAAAGATACATATATATGCATTTTAAAGTCTGACACGTTTCCTCAAATGCCCACTAGACAGTTGTGCCAACTCAAATTCCCACCAGAATGTGTTAAAGGAGTGCTGCTTTCTGAGCATGTGAAGAACCACCTTAGGATCTTGATAGAATGCAGGTTCTGATTCTTCAGCCTGGGTTGGCCTGGGCATCTGCATTTCTCACCCGTTCCTATGTGCCGTCAGTGCTGCTGGTCCACGGACCACAGTTTAAAGAGTGAGGTGTGAGAATACTGTTTCCCTGCCCACCTACCAGATTTCTCAAGTATGGTCTGACTTATAAGATGATGACAACTTCTTTCCAGTTGATCACTGGTCAGGTCACACATCTTTCTTATACATGTTAAGCGTCTATATTTCCCCTTTTATAAACTGCTTATTCATGTCCTTTGCCTATTTTTCTACTAGAGTATCTGCCTTTGTTTCAAATCTTTAAGAACTTTCTTTAAGAAGATACCTGCATGAACAGCTCCAGTCTCCTGAACAGCTGGCTGAGACAAGATCTGCCTCAGCTTATCTTGGTGGGAAAGCAATGCCCGCCCTGCCTTCAGTATGTACAGCTTCACCTGCTGGCTCCGCAGCAGCTCCAGGTCCACTTGCCCTGCAGAAGAAGAAAGAGCTCCATGAAAACTGCTTGCCCACTCGGCCTCTCCTCTCACCAGCAGTGTCACCTTTGCAACATGGAGATAAATAATGCCCTGCTGGGCATGTACTGACCATATGCAAACACTATCAGTCATGAAGAGCTTGTCTCTCCCAGTATCATGCTTGGTGCTCTGCGTGAACATCCTCTTACTCCCCTGGTCTGCCTCCCTCCCTGGTCTCCTGGCACCTACCTCAACGGGCTGGAGTTAGGTTAGAACCGTGTTAGCTATCATTTATTGTTAGTATAATCAAATATTTCCCAAATTGCTGAAATTTCAACCAGGTACCTAGGCCACAAAATACTTTCACCTTTTCTTACAAGACTCCTCTGAGAAAGTTTTGTCACATATAACTACTTCTTTAACTGATGAAGACCATGACTGATCCAGTAGAGTCTGATATAATCCAATGAAATGCAGCAATGCCACAAGCCAACTGAAGAGCACACTAAGAAAGCCACTGCCACTATGATGTGGTGTGGCAGCAGTGTTCCAAAGCAAGATGTGGCTGAAGACTACGGACTCAGCATGAGGAGCATGAGGAACATGAGGTGTGATGGACAGGGGGCCACCAGTGCCTCTCAGGCACTGAGCTGGGCCAACTGGCAGACAAGTTTATTGACCATGACAAGGAACAGTGCCTAATGGAGAAGGCTGGCTGAATTTTGGACATGCTCTGAACTACATGCACTGGACCTCCAGTCAGAGATATGAACTGGAGACTCAGAGTAGAAGGTGGTTACCATCATAAACACTGGAGCAGCAATCGCAGGTATGGGAAAAGAATGGGTGAGAAAACTCAAGAATGGTGGGCAGAATAAGCCAGAAGTCAGAAGTGAAACCACAAGGCCTTTCAGAAGGTCAGGAACAGGAAAGGAGAAGAACTCTCTAAGAACACATGAGGGACAATGTCAGGAAAATCACAAGAGCAGGATCTAGACCTATAGGAAAGAAGAGTTTAAGCAAGAGTGGCTGCAGTTTTAGCCCACTATGTACCGAGAAGAAAGTGGATCCAAATACAAAGGCGCCCTGGATCTGGCGGTGATGAGTCCATGAGCAGAGCGCCAAAAGAGCCAAGGGCCACAGGCTGGAGCACTAATGGAGAAGAAGAGAACAGACTGCTCTTCAGAAAGCTTGCTCAGAATAAGCACCGGCACCAGGAAAAGGCAAGGCGTTAGGTGTGGCTCCAAATCTGGCGTCAAAGGCTGACTCACCTTCCCAGCCAACTCAACAAATGGTTAAGTCCATGTGAAACACGGGACTTCGGTAGTCATATGAGCTCACTCTGAGAAAAGGACACTGTCCAACAACACTTCTTAAGATAATAGCTGTTTCATCAAGAAGCACCACGTACTGACCTGCAAAGGCCTGTTTAGGTGATTTCTTTATTTTGTGCTTTTCCAATTTGCTTCCAGCAAGGTTCACCAACTGAGCCCAGACAGAGAGCATGGGCTCTGTGAAGGGCAGGTTAGTCACACTAAATGCCACAGCAGGGACCTAAAGAGATAGCACAAAAACCTTCAAAGTATGGCCAATAAGATTAATAAATGAAATATTCTGAAAGTTTGTATAAGCATGAGTCTTAATTCTGAAATACCACACATACCCATAATTCTTTCTACATCTGAGAGTAACAGTTTTAAAAGGTAATATTAAAGGTAACATAAAGACATATATATAATAAATATAATCCATATTACTTTTTCTCGGCCAACCTGTCAACAATAATTATATCAAATAGTGGTTACTATCTTCTGAGGTATTTTCTCTACATTTCAAGTTTTGTACAACACGTATATAGTCCTATAATAATCAAAGCCAGTATTTCATAGAAAGGTATAGTCAGATTGCACCTGGGTTACATCAAAATAATGTACATCACTCATTCTCCCTATGCGTCCCTGATTCACAGGTTTAAGAGGACAGCAATTGCTTTATAAGTTACATCACTCAACACAGTTAATAAGCAATTTCTACATGAAGAAAAGTTATTTTTAAAAGGACTCCCTTTTAAGTTTTTAAAAAAGGTAATAAAAAATAAGCTTTATAAATACACGTTTTAATTATTTTCAAACGTTTACTTTTTAGTGCCCAGTAACTTTTAGTGCTAATGCTCTTTTGTGTCTTTGAGGTTAAAAGATGACACACAAGCCACTACACCCTGCGAGACAGACCCTGCTCATCACAGGAGCACAAACTAGCACGGAAAGAAAAGGAGGTGCTCTCCATACGTCACACAATGTCAGAGAAGGCAAACATGAAGTATGAAAATCAAGTTCTTTCAAGTTCTAACATTAGCACCTAGCTCTAGTATCAAACCTATTTATCTTATTATGCGGTAATCGAGCACAAGTTCACCTACTGGTTTCAGTTGATTCAAGGGGCAAACCCGACAGGTCCGCATGTCAGCGAACTGCACAGTGATTCTGCCCTTGGGGGTGATGCGAGTCACAGTGCCTTCTCCAAACTCCTCGTGTATGACTTGGCCCCCAAGGCGCAGGCGACCATCAATCCCTCCGATCACAGCGAGCACTGCCATGAGGCCCCCTACTTCGGGGTTCTCAGAGTCAGGGAAGTAGTCCTCCAGTAGGGCCTAGCGCAGAGGGCAGACAGCAAGCTTGACAAGGAAGCCAGGGTGCTTGCCATTTCTTACAAATTTATAATTTAACGGACTTGATTTTCATATTACTTTCTGCAATAATTATTTCCATTAAACAAATTATTATATCTTTGAACAAAATAAGATAATTTAAAAGTTGAATTAACATCCCACAGAGGAAAACAGCTTATCTGAAGATGTGGAACCCACCCCTTCTGATGGCTTTCCCATGCAGCTGTGGGTGATGGAGCGGAGCTGGGAGTTGATGTACTTGTTTATGAGTCCGTTCCACTGGGTCAGGGAGTGCAGTGTGCGGAGCAGTGCCACCACCTCCTCTGCCAGAGTGCTGCTGTGAGTGGCAGTCAGGGAGGCCTGTGGGCGGGCCCTCCGCCTCCGCAGCATGGACTCTGAGGAGGAAGGAGAGATAGAAGCTACAGCTCGTGCTTCCTAACCAGGATACACGTCAGGGGAGAGCTGCCCACCTCTGAGTAGCGGGAGGTCAGAAGAACAAGTAGTGAGCAAACTGCCCAGGAAGCCAAACAGCTTTTCCACAAGGCACTTCATGTCCCTCGCCCTTTCGGTTTTGTCCCACGATGGAAGTACTGCTTGCAACAAATGCACAGCTAAGATCTGACAATTTAAAATAACAAGCTTTAAAGAAAACCACTATCTGACAGATGAAGAGTTTACAGGTTTTATTTTCTCTTTATTTTTGTTTCTATAACGCAACTAACCATGTGAAAATTTTGATATTCATTATTTTACAACCAGATAATTAGCCCATTCGTCAATGAGAACAGTTATCAAGAGTTAAAAGAATAAGCTACATTATAGATGCATGTATTTGTTTATTTAATGAAAAAACCAGTTCTTTTTAGTTTAATTCTTCTCAAGACAATTACACTACATGGAACTGAAGAGAGTGGCTACAGGATCTATCACTGAAGTTTAGCAACTTAACCCAATTCAAAATAATCAAGAACATCAGCCCCTGCCTCCAGAAAATCTACCTCACTTCTAGCTCTTTTCTGCACCCAGGACTGAAGAGAGGCACCAGATTTTGAGTACAGGGAGTGCTGTTCTTAGTAGGCTGGGTTTTTCCCGTAGCACATTACCTGCCTCTGCAGTGAGTCCGCAGTGAAGGGCGCATGCCCTTCCACGATTTTCATGAGCAGAGTGATCCACTGCGGGGCGCTGAGAGCGCTGCACACCTGCGGGGTGAGTGCGATGCTGCGCACGAACCCGAGCGTGCACCAGCTGCGGTGCTGCTCCCTGCACACCAGCCTGTTTGGAGACACTGTGGGAGGGAAAACAAACGTGCTTGGCACCAAATCTCTAAATTAAATCAGAAGTGCAACTCTTATTTTTTAATTAGCTTACTCCTTTATTTTCGACAATAAGCTACTTTACAAATGTATTACAATTTGACTACTTTAAAGTGAGACCAGCTGGGAGAAGACTTTTAAATTAGCTCAAGAAGCATTTCACAGCATTTTAAAAACCTTGAAAGTACACCTAGTAACTCAAACTACTTAATGAATTTCACCTACTTACTATTTGTTCTAGACAACAGAAAAATGATCTAGAATTCAAATCGCAGCAATCTGTGACAGTGCATCTATTTATCCCCATGATTTTGTTTATATCTAACTTGCAACATAAATTTCCAACCCAAGTTTAAGAAGACTGCATTAACAGAATGAGAATGAGAGATTTTTGCTAGGTTTGCACAATTTGGTCCTGGCAGGATTGGGACCATATCTGCTCCTCCTGGACCCACCCCCCAGGGCCTCCTCCTCCTCCTGCCAGTAGGGCCCTGCCCTCCAGCTCACCAAGCTTACACTAGACACAAGACACACTCACACTCGCTCACGCTGACACCCACTAACTCACACTCACCAACACTAACACTCTCCACAGTCACATACACACTCACCCTCACACTCCTACGGACACAACACCACTGTCACAATAACAGATACTCACAATCACACAATCCAGCCAGTCACACACATTCACACACGACCTAAGATACAAGCTCACACTCACCCACTCCACACACACACACACACACACACACACTCAGATATGCTCGTTCACACCATTACACACACCCATACTCTCACACAACCTCCCACTCACTGACACACTCAAAATGCTGACAGGCACACCCACACACTCCGATACAATGACACAAGTCACTCATACACACAATGCAAATGTGTGCACACACTCACTCATGCACCCATTACTCTCACAAGCACACCCTTACGCACTCACACTCACGCCTCTCCCCTACACTCACGCACTCCCTCACACACACATGCCCTGAGCCTCAAACATGCCCACTGACTCACACTTAGTCTCCCGTTCACTCACCTAGTAACTTACTGGCACACACACAATCATTCCTGTACACTCAGACATACCTCACAATGATAACCCTCACTCAGACTACACTCACAATCACACTGACACATGCTGACCCATACACACACAAGTTCTCACTAAGACTTCACCAATGTGGAGTCATCCACCCACACCTGTACACACTCATGGACACACACACTCACACATGCATATCTGCACAATCACACTGACACGCTCTCAAACACACACCTTCATGATTTTAGAAATGCTCACCCACTCACCCATCACTCACTAACATGAACATCAATACATAGACACTTAAGCACTCACCACACACAGCAGTGACACACACACACTCACAAATGTACTCTGAAACATTCACACACCCACATGCACACGTATGCACACACTCAAGTCACACACTCACAAACACTAACACACACACACTGGCCCCACTTCCTCAACCCATACTCCCCACATTTACACTCACTCACATTTACATACTCTCACTTAATGGGTCGAATTGTACCCCTGCCCCAAAATTCACATTCACTCAAAATATCAGAATATGATCTTAGGGCTGACCCATGGCTCACTTGGGAGAGTGTGGTGCTGATAACACCAAGGCCACAGGTTTGGATCCCTATATAGGGATGACTGGTTAGCTCACTTAGGAGAGCATGGTGCTGACAACACCAAGTCAAGGGTTAAGATCCCCTTATCGGTCATCTTTAAAAAAAAAAAAAGAATATGATCTTATTTGAAAATAAGGTCTCTGCAGATGCCATTAAGGTCAGGATTGAGATGACATTACACTGGATTAGGGTGAACCCTATGTACAACAATGTCCCATAAGAGACAAAAAAGACATACAGAGACCCAGAGAGGAGGAAGCCATGTGAAAACAGAAGAAGAGAGAGTGGACTGAGGCTGCCACAAGGCAAGGAAGCTTGAAGCCAACAGAAGCCAGACAAGGTGAGGAAGGACACTCCCCTAGAGCCTACAGAGAGAGCACAGCCCTGCTGACATCCTGACTTGAGACTTCTGGTCTCCAGAAATCTGAGAATAAATTTGTTGTGTTAAGTCAATGTTATGGGTTGAATACTATCCCCCCAAAATTCGAATGTTGAAGCCTTCACCTCTATTAACTTGAAATGTGACATGGTTTAGGATCATGACAGATTTAATTAATTCAGATGAGGCTAATGGGTGTCCTTATAAAAAGGGGAAAGTGTGAAATAGATGCAGGGAAACTGCCATGTGACCATGAAGGCAGAGACTAGGGTGATGCTTCATCAAGCCAAGAAATGCCAAAGATCACCAACAAAGGACCAGAAGCTGGAGAGAGGCCTCGAACAGGTTCTCCCCACAGCCCTCAGAAGGAACAAACACTACAGACACCTTGATCTCAGATTTCCAGCCTCCACAACTGTGAGATAATAAACTTGTGTTCTTATGCCACCCAGTTTGTGGCACCTTGTTACAGCAGCCACAAGAAACTAATACACCCACAATCACCCACATACACACAAACACGACAAATTTACAGAGCCCCCATACTGACTCTCTGGGCCTATAATTATCCGTTCCATACATGTCTTGTCTGTTGTCCCACTTTCCACTAGCATTCGCAGCAGTCCACAAAGAGTCCTGGTGGCTTCGCTCTGCATGATTTCCGCATGAATTCCAGCAGAGAGACAAAGAGTCAGCAGTAAGTTAATGGTGCTGGTAAGCATCATTGCGGTGGGGTGAATGTTCCTTTCAATTTGTTCAGTTTCTGAAAAAAATAATCAAAATAAGAAATGATGCTCCCAAACAAAATTGGAAGATGGCCTTACATGTAATTTAAGAAACTTAATATCACATTCTGTTTTTTATCTTTAAAGACTTTAATTTTTAGAGCAGTTAAGTTCACAGTAAAATCAAGAGAAAGGTACAGAGATTTTGCATTCTTTTTTAACTTTGGAAAGGGAAGCCAACCTTTACAAGAAGAAATGATAGAACTGGGGATATACTATATGCTCACCCTGATTATTTCTGTTCCAACATTCCTCAAAGAAAATGAGCCTTTTAAATAAGTTAATTTTTTTTCAACCTCAGCATACAACTCAGAAGTGCTGAAATGATTCCAAGGATTCACTTCTTTAGAAAGGCAACTTATCAAATGTCAAAAGCTGGTTTCTCACAAGCTAGCTACGACTTGCATGAGGACAAAGCACCTACACCCATGGAGTGGGGAGAATCGATGTTCATACGTCCAGCCTGACTAGCTCTGAGACAAGAAAGCATGTGGTGGCAGAGGCCACCTTCTTGCATGTGGCCACCCCTGTCTAGGCTTGGACTCCTTTGTAAGGAAAGTCCCCAGGCAGAGGGTCAAGCCTGTCTGCTTCTCACTTGGTGAGGTGGGTAGAGAAAGGAGGCAGCAGCTGGTCAGGAGCTGCATGCTGTAGGCAGATGCACTCGCAACACGGCCAGTTCCCATCATGGGGGATGGGGGCTCCACGAGCATCACTGCCAGCAGGTGCACAGGGCAGATATCACCTTTGGTCATCCCACTTGCTGCATGGCATAGCCTCCTCCACCCTACCCTGCCTGCTGTCTGCTGGGTGCACCCTCGGAGGTCTCATCTGTTCACTGTCACCACTGCTTCTGAAGCCTGATTGGTGCTGCACACATGGCCGGCCCGAGCCCCGTGACAGCACCAGCCTCTCAGATGCTCTCACCAAGACTAGCCAGTCAAGGCTTCCTTCACGTGCCCCAGGGTCCTTTGGATACATCTAAAAAAATGTCATAAAGCCTTTCCCCCAAAGCTTGGATATCCTTAGATAGAATCCTAGATAGGATCTTTCTGGGTCCACCCCCATATTCTCGCCCCTGCTTTCCTGGAAGCAATAAAGTAGAGACTAACTCCACGTTGCGTGAAGTGTTCTGATGCAAGGGCGACAGGGAAGGTACAGGAGGGAGGCAGGTGGTGGGCTCCCAGCTGGTGGGGAATGGGGCAAATGGACCAACCAGGCCCAACTCAATCCCTTGGACTCAGGCTCGACCACCCCATAAGACTCACTGGACGTGAGGTTGTGCCCTACCCTAACCGTCACACTGTCAAGGGGGAGTGAGACAGGGAGTGAGGGGAGGATGCGGAGGGCAGTTCCCCTTGGCCGCTGGATCCAGAGCCACATGGTCATGGGCACCAGAGTCACCTGGGAGCTTATTTCAATGCAGGCTTAAAGAGCAAACCCCAAATCCACAGAGCACTGATAGCACACGAGTTGACACACCATTTTAACTTCCTAGATGGAAATGGGAGAGCCAGGACTTGGACAATCTGACAAGCTTCATGAGCCACCCACCGGAGTCGTCTTCTGTGTCTGAATCCTCTGTTGTGGGCTGCGCAGAGGCCGGCAGCTCTGCCAGCTTGAGGTCATACTTCCCTTCTTTCCCCATCCTGTACGAGTTGGTGCTGCCTGTGTCCCACTGGACTCTTATCCACCCATCCTCTCCTAGCTCACCGATCACTCGGCCTAGGCCCGGAGGAGGCCCATCCTGAGAAAGCCAAAATAAAGATCTGTTAAGAGGGTGCACGCCCTGAGCTGGCCCCTCCATCATCCCCACCAGAGATTTGCCACCCTCCCTGTAAAGGGGACTACAACACTGTACACAGACTTCATGTTAACAGACTGATCCCAAACCTACTTGCAAAATGTAAAACTCACATCATTTTAAATGAGATGTCATGAAATAGCATGCTCATTCTCCTTTACCAAAGTGGGAAAAGTACACATCAATTAGGGTACTCTCTGAGCAAAACCAGAGACAGGGCTTCCCAATATGGTCCAGCAGGCTTTCCCTTGACCCCATTGACCCCTCACAGTCCTCACAAGAGTGGAACTCTGAAACCAGCACCAGCGCCTCCAAGTTCCCTCTCTCCTCCCACTCTCATTTCTATAGGAGAAAGCCGTTGACAGAATGCTGTCACCTGTCCCTAGACACTTTCATTTCCAAGATGACTATGATAAAGCCCATGCATAATAACATGACTGAGAAGACCTAGACAGAACAAAAGAAGGTGAACACTGCCCTAAGGTGGCTAGGGTTCTACCTGGAGGGTCTGACAGAGACTGGAAGCTATATGCTATGAGGGGAAATGGAGAGATGGCCCCATGCCCAACCAGCAGGCTTGAAACTGCTCAATCTGGGGCACTTCCTGGGCACACAGTCATATGGTCACAGAGGCAGCATCTGGATTTCCAGTCTCTGCGCTCTCATCATGCTGTCACTTAGAATGCAACTCACTCTCTCTGGCTCATTCTCACTCTTGTTCCAGCTGCACATCAAATTGAGCCACATGCCAGTGAGTTTTCTGAAAACAGCTGCCAACTCTTTGCAGATGGACTCTGCTCGAGGTACCCTACAGCAGGCCACTGTTACTCTCTACTTGCTTTGATCTATTTAGCTGCTCAGAAATCAACAACTATCAATCACGCATGTCCCAAGTTAAAGTAGTTAATTACTCCACACACAAATGCCCCATAAATCAGGATGAGCAGAAGGTGACTATGTGGCTAGTGTTTTTAGATCAGTCTATGAGTACCTGATCACCCCATTTCCAATCCACCCCTCTGGTGACCCTGGTCCCAATTTTCATCATGGCAGCAAGCTCTGGCCCCGACACAGGCAACTGCATGGGTGCTGCTTCCTTCCTTGTTTCTTCCAGAACCGTGGTGGAAGCTCCTCGGGCAGAAGCGCTCATGTCTTCCTCAACACTGTCACAACTAGGACCTGTCAGAGCATCCAAAACAATAGCTGAGCCAGTAAGTAGCTGCAATGTGCTATTCTTAATACAAAAAAATACGTAAAATTATTCTTAACACAAAAAATCAATTAAGTACTGATGAAGACAGTAATTTTAAGGAATCTGTAGTGTACTTTTATCAATTAGTACTGTACAAATTTTTATTTATTAGATCAAAGACAAATAAAGGGAAGGATAAAATATCTAAATATGCTCAGAAGATAGAGAAGACATAAAAATGCTCAGAAAAGCTATTTATTCTATATCTAGGAATTATCCCTTCCCCCCCCTTAAAAAGAGCAGAATGATTAAGGCAGAAAGACACTCATCACATTTTTTATAGAAGAACAAAGTTAAACTTGTAAATGTTTAACAATGGGAAATTAACAAACATTTTTGTGGGAAAAAAGCTAACAGGGCGGGCCCAAGACGCCTTCTCAGACAGGTCTGCCGCAGTGTTGCCCTCACTGGCATCTGGGGACCTGGGCTTCAGGAGTGGTTCCCCCATTCCCTAGAGATAAGTGTGGCTCATTATGCCTGAAATGTCTGTGTAAACAATGTGGTCTATGCTGAAACCTGCTTTCCTCTGGGGTCTGGAACTTGGTAAGTGCCAGGCAGAGGTTGGCTGTGTGATCAGCCCCAATGAAAACCCTGAGTGTTGAGTCTCTGACCAGCTTCTCTGGTGGATGGCACTTTACATGGGTCAGCATTTAAGTGCATCCTGTGTGACTTCTCTGAGAGAAGACTATGGAAGCCTGTGCCTGGTTTCCTCTGGACTTTGGCCATGTGCCTTTTCTTTTTGATGACTTTGCTCTTTATCCACTCACTGTAATAATCATTGACCTGAGTATGACTAGTATTGTGAGTCCTCCTGGCAAATCATCAAACCTGGGAGTGGTCTTAGAGATCCCTGACACAGGGGTGGCAGCAGGGTGATTCTCTAGAACAATGCTAACCCCCCTGAGAAACATGGCAAAAGCTCTGTTTGGTAAACGGATAAAGTGGTGAGGAAGGACAAATATTTGGTGCCTGAGTGTCTACTGGGTCATCCACAGTATGAAACAGAAGCTGAACTGCTGCTGTCAGTTGAGAGAAGTAACATTTCCCAATGAATTTGAAGGTAGTTAGATCTAATTCCAGGAGAGTGGGCTTGTTGGATCCCCCAGCTGCTTTTGGCCTTTCTGGCTAAACTGAGGGGGGGAAAAAAGTACACACATGGTAACTCCTTTGGTTTCCTTTGTTTTCTCCTCCAGGTAGGAAGAAAAAGGGTCCAAACAGTCCCAAAGGTGGACTTGCATGGGCCAAAGATATATAAAGTTTGTGTTCATCTCTCCCCCAAGAGAGAGTAAAAAAGGTTAACCAATTTCCAGGGCTGGAGCAAAGCTTTAGATAAACTAAAAGCCCCTTCTTCAGCCTCCCAGACACCCTGGCAAAGGCCCCTGGGAAGGGACAGGGGTTCAGTTCCAGCTAGGACCTCCCTAAGCAGCTGTGCTGTTAACCCTGTAAATGCTGAATTTACTGCTAGGGTCTTGAATAAATTTGCGAAAAGAAAAAAGGGGATTTTTTTTAAAGGTAGCTTTATATTCCGTGGCTACTGCATCTGGAGGTATATACAAGGTAAATATAGAATACTGTATGCTTATAATTTCTTAAATGATGGAGAGATCATCTGATCAGGGAATGTTACAAATACAGATATATATTCATGAGACATAACTCCCTTGCTTTTTGTAGCCAGTGGGCAAGGTAGAATTTGAAGAGAACCAGCCCTCATAATTAATAATTTGTGCTGTGAATTTTACCTTATGGGGCCACTGGAAAAAAGGGAGACAACATAAGAAGAGACATAATTTCTAGATGAAGAGACACTTTTGTAATTTTTTTTTTTTTTTTTTTTTTTTTTTTTTTTTTTTTTTTTTTTTTTCTTTTTTGGGCACGGAAAAAAAAAAAAAAAAAAAAAAAAAAAAAAAAAAAAAATTAAAAAAGGGTCCTTTTTTTAAAAAATTTTTCTCTTTTTTTTTTTTTTTTTTTTTTTTTTTTTTTTTTTTTTC